>NC_057794.1:531591715-531819110 GCF_018294505.1 Triticum aestivum
GAACAGGACCCCGTGGTGTTGCCTCTGGATGAACAGGACCCCGATCGATCGAGACAGTTGGGGCTGGATGAACAGGACCCCGTGGAGGGCTGGATGAATAGGGCCACCCCATGGAGGGTTGGATGAACAATAGACAGAGGGGTGGTTGAACAGGAGCCCGTGGAGAGGGCTGGTTGAACAGTAGTCGGTGGAGTAGCGCGTGGTGGAGGCTGGATGAACAGGAGCCTGTGGATGAACTGTCGCAGGTGGAGGCTAGAGGAGGTCGACAGTGGATGAACAGTAGCCCGTGGAGGCTGGAGGGGGTCGACGGTGGAGATGAACAGTATCCCATGGAGTCCCGTTTTGCGGTATGCCACACCCCTCCCGATGAACAGGGCCCCCGTTTCGACCGTAGCACTCCAACACAAAGTCCGTTTCGTTCGTTTGGCGGTACGCCACACCCCTCCCGATGAACAGGACCCCCGTTCCGACCGTAGGAGGTCCGTTTAGTCCGTTTTGCGGTACGCCAGACCCCGTTCCGAATGTAGGAGGTCCGTTTCCTTCGTTGTGTGGTACGCCAGGCCTCGTTTCCATCGCCTGTTCCATCCAAGCCCTCCCAATGAACATGACCACGCATTCCGTTCTGACCCAGCCGGTTGGCTCCCATGCATTCCGTTGCTTCCCCATGAACACGACACATTCTGTTGCCTCCGCATGAACACGACACATTCCGTTGCCTCCCCATGAACACAACGACGATGTTGTTTCTCCGTTCCGACTCAGCCATGTACACGAGCCCTGGCCGTACGTATGCGTGAGGAGGCGTTCGAGATCCCGCTTGTATGTACACATAGATGGCCGTATTTTCTTTCTTGCACCCTGGAAGATGTACGTACGTGTACATGCTATGTGCGCGCCTCTACTACGACACGTGCACGCCTCTACTACGACACGTGCGCGCCTCTACATCGACCAGTATGTACGTACACGTTCGCGACTAGAATGACAACGTTATGTACGCTTCGACCAGGTGGATCCCGACTGTCAGGCACTTCCTTGCCTGCGAAGATGTAGCTGGTGGGTCCCAGCAGTCAGGGGCGAATTGTTTTTTTTTGCCCGGACGCACTTCCTTGCGTGCAAAGATGTAGCTGGTGGCTCCCAACAGTCAGGGGGAAACGTTTTTTTCGTGAAATACAGTGGCCCGTCCGGTGGGTCCCAGCGGTTAGGTGGAGGAATCATTATTTTCCGCGTAATAAGGAGGCACTTCCTGGATGTGGCCGTGGACCCAGCTGTCAGCCTCTCCACGTACAGTCCACGTCCGATGGAAGTCATTCCTTGACCACGTTGACCATGCCGCGCCGAGAGCACCAGGGCGGTGGACGACGGCGAGGCCTAGGAAGGGGACGACATGGAGGCAGGGAAGACTCGGCAGTTGTTTCCCACGCGGAGGGGAGTACGACTGTACGAGGGTTTACTGGTTCGTCTGCCATCGCCGGAGAATAACAACAGGTGTGGGTGAGTAGAGGGATGGCTAGGCCAGTGATGGGAGTACAGTCGAGCGGTGAGGCCTGCGCGGTAGCACGGCCGACCGTGAGGAGGAGGGAGCAGGCAGTCCCGCCGACGCTTGTTTGAGCGGCTGGACCAGGAAGAGCAGAGATTAAAGAAGCACGACGGCCGTTGGATGGACATCCAACACTCAGTGCTTGTGCGTCAACCTTTTTTTGGGAAAGCCTCAAATCTGTGGAAAACAGCATACAACCCATCTACCATTATTTCTAATAATTTACGGCCCATTTGCTAATTCTTAAGGTGTTTTTGGAGCCCATATTCTTTTTGTTAGCATTACAGCCCATATTGTGGCAACGGTTAAAAAATTATACGAAATTTTGCATATTTCGGTGCGGTCCGAACTGTTTTTAATCCCGAAATTTCGAGTCACATTAAAACTGATTTTAAAAATAAATGTATATCAATATAAAATCCAACAAATTCTCCATGCATAAAAATTAATGTAATTTAAAATCTTGAAATGAAAAAAAGATATTTGAAACTAATTGCCGGTTTGATGTGTTTTAAAAATGTACAACCCATTTCTCATTACTGATGGGTCATTTTCTCGGCCAACCAAATGAAAGCTCTCCTGGTCTTGAAAGATTTGCAGCCCAACAGGCCTGACAAAGAGACTTACTTGGCAAATCACAAAAAAACTGGGCTGTGGCCGTGGACCCAGCTGTCAGCCTCTCCACGTACAGTACTCTTCCGATGGAAGTCGTTCCTTGACCACGTTGACCACGCCGCGCGGAGAGCACCACGGCGGTGGACGACGGCGAGGCCTAGGAAGGGGACGACGAGGCAGTGGAAGCCAGCGCAGAGAGGACTATGAGGGTTCACTGGTTGGGCTGCGGTGTGAGGCTACCGTCGCCGCAGGGCCTGGCCAGCGGTGGGAATAGTAGGGGGCGGTGAGGCCTCTGCGGCAGCACAGCCGGCCACGGGAGGCAGGAGCATGCGGCACGACCGGCGCTGCTTTGGGCGGCTGGAGCAAGAAGACCAGAGGTTGAAGAAGCACTACGGCTGTTGGATGGACATCGTACGGTCACTGGAGCTAGAATCGTTCATATTGACTAAGTTGACAAAGCCCTTCGTCCCCGTCAACTTAGTAGGCCCACAAGTCAGCCTCGCAGCAAGGTGGGTCCCAGCTAGCCGGGGGAGTATTCATTTTTTGTGCGTAATAAGGAGGCACTTCCGGTGGGTCCGAGCTGACAGCGGGGGGAACGTTTTTTTCGCGAAATACGGTGGCCCGTCCGGTGGGTCCCAGCAGTCAGGGGGAAACGATTTTTTTCGCAAAATACTGGTGGCCCGTCCGGTGGGTCCCTGCTGTCAGGTGGAGGAATCATTATTTTCCGCGTAATAAGGAGGCACTTCCTTGCTGCCGCCGTGGACCCAGCTGTCAGCCTCTCCACGTACAGTCCACGTCCGATGGAAGTCGTTCCTTCCACGTTGACCACGCCGCGCCGAGAGCACCAGGGCGGTGGACGACGGCGAGGCCTAGGAAGGGGACGACGCGGAGCCGGTGAAGACGCGGCAGTGGATGCCCACGCGGAGAGGAGTATGAGGGTTCACTCGTTCGGCTGCGGTGTGAGGCTGCCGTCGCCGCAGGGCCTGGCCAGCGGTGGGAATAGTAGGGGGCGGTGAGGCCTCCACGGCAGCACAGCCGGCCACGGGAGGCAGGAGCAGGCGGCACGACCGGCGCTGCTTTGGGCGGCTGGAGCAAGAAGACCAGAGGTTGAAGAAGCACTACGGCCGTTGGATGGACATCGTACGGTCACTGCAGCTAGAATCGTTTATATTGACTAAGTTGACAAAGCCCTTGGTACGTCAACTTAGTAGGCCCACAGGTCAGCTTCCGAAACGGTGCGCCCCAGATGTCAGGGGGAGGAATCATTTTTTGGGCGGGTGAAGCTAGAATATCCGAGATTGAAGAAGAAGCACGGCATCCGTTGGATGGACATCCAACGGCCACTGCTGCTAGAACCGTGTGTTGACTATAAGTTGACAAAGCCTTGCATACGCGTCAACTCTGTTTTTTTAGGGGACGCGTCAACTTAGTAAGGCCAGAAGTGTGTGGCAGAGAACTTATAGCCCATTTGAGATTTGTAAGAATGTGTAGCCCATTTTTGAATTCTAATGGAATTTACTACAGCCCATTTACAGTTTGTTAAAAGTACAGCCCATTTCAACCAACCGTTCAAAACAGAATTCAATAAAATTTCCCACATTTTGATGGGATCCGAAATATTTTTATCCCGAAATTTCTAGTCAGATTAAATACAATTTCAATATAAATTTATATTACGTAAAAATCCAACGAAACATTGCGCTCGCAACAATTAATGAAATTAAAATTTTCAATATCCAAAAATAATATTTTATAAAGTAATCACGTGTTTGGTGCATTTTTTATAGTTACTGCCCAGTTTTTATAATTACATCCCATTTATTATTTCTTAAAGCCCATTTTCTTGTTAAGCCTAATGCATCCCTCCTAGGAAAGATTTGCAGCCCAGCGGGGCGGAGAATAACAACTTGACCTTGCCTGGGTATTCCTAAAAAAAGTATAGCTGGGCTAGCCATTTTCAGCTTGAAAAAAATTAATATCTGGGCTGGATATCTGGCCTGGGCTAGACGGGCCACAGCCCGCCCAGTTAATACCTGCAGCGATGTTTTCGTTGTTGTTCAGAGGAGAAAAATTAATATCTGGGCTAAACATCGAAAAACTCTGCAGTGCTCACACCTCAAAAACACAAATACTGCTCGAGCTGCTTGGTCCCAGCTGTCGGCCGCTTCTTGTGCAATTCTCTCGTTTATTGACTAGTACTACATAGGTTGACAATGGTGTGGGACCGTGATGTCAGGAAACCAGGGGGAAGCAAAATAAATAACTCCAGCGAGCGCTTCCACCTCTGCCTCGTTGTCTCCCGTGGAAACCCCTTTCCTCCCTTTTTTTGCTCGGGCAAGGACCAATGCATGCAGCACGTCCATGCGGTTATTAGGCAAGAAATAAAAGCGCTTTGCATGCTATGAATTACGATGGCCTGCATGGGTAGCTAATAAGGCATCCTCTTAACTGCTGTGATTAAATGTTGTGTTTAGAAGAGAGAAATATTCTTCTTTTCCACCAATCTGCTTGCACCTAGGTCGTGATGCACCTTCTAATACGACTTATTCACCTAGACGGAGGGAGTATAGTTTTATACATATATATATATAATAAGGAGGCACTTGCGTACGTGAGGCTATGGACCTGGTGGGTCCCCATTGTCATCCTCTCCAAGTAAAGTCATCTCCTCGCCCGCGCGCGCTTTCCGCCCGAAACAGTCAGCGCCGCCCGCCCCGCTTCCCGGTGCAGGCGATTGCTCCGCCTTCAAACGACACAAGTGTCGTCCGTCCGTCCATCTGCCGCCCACATTAATGATACGCGGTTGCCGAGGCGGCTACTCCGGCGCCACACGTCCGTCCCTCCGCCCGCCCACCATTGCTATATAAACTGCTGCGCCGGCCATAGCCGCAGTCATCCGCATCCGTTCCCTTTCTCCTGTCCACACCACTACTGCCCACCATGGCTTCCTCGCGCTCCAGCGCTCTTCGGGACGGGCGGACGACGGACCACAAGGAGATGGCAGCCATTGCTGCCGACCGGCTGGCCGGCAGGCAGCCGGAGGACGACGACGTCCCAATGGAGAACATGGTAGTCGACGATCCGGCGCCAACCCCCTCCTCCGCGCCATCCTCGCCGGTGCATTGCACCATGACCATCGGCGAGGCCCGTGCCCAATATATGGACAGTGTGAGGCAGATGCGTCAGGAGCAGTTCCGGGAGGCGCAGGCCGACGCCGCCTACAACCACCATCTCCTCCAGGAGCACCTGCAGGCGGAGGAGCAGATCGCCGCGGAGCGGGCGGAGCAGGAGGCGCTGCTCGACTCGTACCGCTCCGCCCGCAAGGGCCGCCTCGAGCGCTGGCGGGACCGCATGCGGGTGGCGGAGGCTGCGGCCGCCTACAAAGAGGCTAGCAAAGAGGGCGATGAAGCGGGCGAGGCGCTGTTTGGCGAGACCGAGGACGAGGCAGAGGACAATGCCGGCTCCGACGAGTCCCCGCTCCGCTGGCGTCGACGAGGCCCTGCTCCGCCGAGGCCCCGCGGCGCCAACAACGAGGCAGAGGACACCGCCGGCTCCGCCGAGGCCCCGCCCCGCCAACAACGAGGCAGAGGACATCGCCGGCTCAGCCGAGGCCCCACCCTGCCGGCAACGCGGGGGAGGATTTCCACCGCTCCGCTGAGGCGCCGCCCGCCGGCAACGAGACAGAGGACATCGCCGGCTCCGCCGAGGCCCCGCCCCGCTGCCAACGAGGCCGCGCCACACAGAAAACGAGGAAGAGTAGAACACGGTAGGTCGCCGCCGCTCGGGTCCAAGTAAGGCCACCGCTGCTACCCTCCTGTTGAAGCCAAGCTAGGCGGGTTGACCATTGACGGCCGGTTAGCTTCTTGGCGGCGACGTGGAGTCGGGGAGTTCTGCTGGAGAATAACGCTGCTTCTACTTAACTGCTGGTGCAGTTGGCTGACTGACACGTGGGCCCAACAGGCCACATGTCAGTTACGCAACTGCACCTGCAGTTAAGTCACTGAAGCTTCTGTTCGGCTCAGCGGGACACAGGTGGGTAGCTTCGGTTAATTAATTATACCTCCAGCGCACCCCTTTTTAGTTGAAGAATGTATGAAATGTAATGAAATCTGGCATGTTTATATGAAATCCGACCGTGTATGAATGAATTTATTTCGATTAGTTCGAATTCCTGTATCACTGGCATTGGATGAACATGCAAAACAATATGTACTAGCATTATTCCCAGGGTGATCACCTCGTTTGCAGCAGTTTCACATGTACTCCCTCCGGTCCTTTCTAGTCTGCATACAAGTTTTGTCTGCAGTCAAAGTATCTCTACTTTGACCAATCTTATACAAAAAAGTATGCACTTTCACAATGTGCGAAGTAAAAAGGAACAGAAGGAGTACAAAGAGTTTGAGCAGGTTTTTAGCGTTTCTGTACATTGCAATCAAACACACAGGCCTGGCAATTCATAGAGAACATTCAAAACAATCGATGATTATGCATCTCAGCGACTCACATGTCAGAGGCAATATTTACTTCACAACTAAAGAATAAAGAAAAAATTGATCGACGCTGCTGACAGCAAGGGCGTCCCATTCGAAAATATCAAACGCATGTCTTGCTAAAATCAATGAGCAAAATTTGACAAGGTTGTCCCATTCCAAAATATCAAATGCCTACGATTGTGGAATGGGCAGGGTTTGCCATCAGTTCGGACATTGACATGGCACCTCGTGCTAAATAAACCAGCTGTTCTTTTTGTGCAGTTCCACCAAAATCAACCAAATTCGCGCGTAGCTTGTATGATTTCGCCCTTATATGTTGCAACGCCTTGAACTTATCGGCACCTCCTTTCTTGTGGTGGAAATGAATGATTCGATGTATTCATGAACATTTTGTGCAGTTCCCATTGAAATCAAGCTGAGCACCCCTGTTTGCACAAATACAAAAAAGTGATTAGTATAGAGCAAACTGTACTATGAATTGACAGTTTCAACAGGCACATACATGGTCCATGTAGAGCACACTTTTAGAAAAATGGAACTCACCAGAAAGAATCCTAGAACAACATTGTACTCGCGCATCACAGCAAAAAATGGAGATTTTGTCAGTCCTTCTGAGCTGAAGTTAGTTTGGTCTTGTGGGGAGTAATGTAACCATCCTTCAACTGCTCCTTCTGATGATAAGATAGACAGGGCTTCTTCATCCTGGCATAATCGGAACTAGTCACTTCACGTACTCCATATTCTTCTTCAGAGGAAGATGATCCTGTTGTGCAAAGACAAGAGGACTACTAAATGCTAGCATCACTGTTTGCTCGAAAAAAAGGAAAGGAAATATTTAAAACAGCACAGATGAAGCACTTCTCAAGGACAATACCACTTTTTCATGACAGTATCTAAACAGTAGCACAACACCAATAGAGATGACAAAGCTCAATCATATGGATGAAATCAGTGGGCGAGTACCAACCTTTGTCAGGAGGCTTATTGTGTAGAGCATACAGATGAAGCAATTCTCCGGAACCATCTGTTGCAATCTACGGTGGTGGCCATGCTTACTATATACTCCTCGATTAGTTTAATGTTTCCAACATCTTCTTGTGCAGTTCCACTAAAATATATGGTATCTTCAAAGAAGATCCCTGTTTGCACAAGTAGAGATAATTACATATTACATTAAGAGTGGCATCAAATCAGTGGCAAAACAATTGCTCGTTCCAGCCATAGCAATAAATTAAGATGCAAAACTATATCATTACTTGTGTCATCACAGTTCCAGTGCTTCATTACAGCACCGGGAGTTGATTTTTGTTTTTCTTCCCCTTGTTCTTCCCCTTCATCACTTGGTTCAATAACAAACAAGCTTCGCCTTCAATGTAAGATTTGGCATGTCAATTAGGGAGCACAAGTATAGTACTAAACTTAATTTTCTGATGAAAGTGGCAAAATACAGGCCAGCAGTTGTGAAATATCCTTATCTTACCTCAATGGGATATTACGGTGCACATACAGATTGGAAGTCTTGTCTCCATTTGTGCAGTTCACTAAAATCAAGCAACATTATCGTACAAGTAGCACAACATATGAATGCACACTGCAGAATCATGTGAAAGAAGGCTAGTACTGACCTCTCATGATGCGGAATTCAAACAACTCACAAGAAGAAGATCTGAACCAAATTCGCCTTAACGGATAGGAAGTAAGATCTCCTCTTGTGCAGTTCCACTAAGATCAAGCAATCAAGCAACGTTGTCGGTGTGACATTTTGGTTGAACTGCACAAAACACTCTTAAAACAAAAGTGTTTTGTGCAGTGCAACAAAAGGTCACAATGGCAACGAGGTGAAGCAGATAACCCTGTTTACACAGAGGTGCAAAGGAAACAATTAGTGGTCAATAACGGTGGATGACACAGAAGCCAACAAAAAGAAGCATCTACCTTATCTAAATGGGAAAGAAAGCAAGACAGTAGCATTTCTCAAACGGTGGCATTGATTAATATTAACATAGAGATTATATTAACAATAAAATTCGTTAAACATGTAATTTGCTTTTAACTGTGGCATTGCATCAATTTTCCAGCGGCATTATTAGAGGGTGTTTGTTTACAGGGACATTTTGGTGTAGGGACTAAAAAAACTCCGTGTCAGTCCCATCTAAACCAAAGAGGAGGGACTTTTAGGGACTAAAAGTGGGCATTTGGGACTAAAGAAAGAAGACCCCGAGGGAGTCTTTTTGGGACTTTTTCCAACAGTTGCCCCTGCCACGCATCGCACCTTGTCTCTATTAGTTCATTACTAGGGGTAACATGGTCTTTTAGCATGTCATTTAATAACCTCTAGTCCATGTTTAGTCCCTGGAACCCAGCAGGTAGGGACTAGGGAGTTTTTAACCAAACAGGGCCTTAGATTAACAACAGCTAATGAGTTGCACGGGACAGTGGACGCACCAGCACCATGTGCATCTACCGATGTACTGTGGTCATGCACAGTCTGTTGCAACAAAGAACAAGCAACCAAGGAGCATATTTGTGTTGGTCCCAGTTTTGTTATCTTTAGACGCCTTTCCCTATGTGAGCGCAGCAAATCTAGTCCTGCTCAAACTCTACAGCCTTGTCCCTTCCTTTCCTTTTTGAACTAGTACTTTCGCCCCTTCCTTTCCTCTTTGAACCACGTCCTAGATTTATGCGATACAACTTTCCCCACTACTTTCCCCCATTCCTTTCCTCTTTGAACCACGTCCTAGATTAATGCTATACAACTTTCCCCCTTCATTTCCTCTTTGAACCACGTCCTAGATTCATGCTATATACAACTTTTCCCACTACTTTCCCCCACTCCTTTCCTCTTTGAACCACGTCCTAGATTCATGGTATACATGCAGCTAGAGCAATGCATGTGGAGTAAGTAAATTATACCTTAAGGTTCTTGGGGCGTGGTTCGGTGGGCGACGGGACGGCGGCGAAGAAGAAGGGGTCGGAGGCCCTCCCGCGCCGCCGCTGGGTGGAAAGTGAACAGCTGCGCCGGTAGTCCCTCGCCGACGGCGACAGCGTTAAGCCTCCTTCCCTTCCCGGCGGACGGATCCTGCCGGCTCTTTGAGCAGCAGTGAGGGGAGAGAGAGGCCAACGAAGTCTTGTTTAGATCTGGAGAGGGCGAGAGAGTGTGAAGAGAGCAACTACAAGCGCTGAGGCTCCAGCGGGAGAGGGCGAGAGAGTGAGCGAACAGGCTAACCAGCTACACAACCCTCCCGTTATGTTCAACGAGAGGGAAATAACCTTTTATACATTCCTGCATTCGTGTGACAAGCATGCCGTGTTTTTTTGTGTGTGTGGGAGTCATTGGGATTTCAATCATAATCGTGTCATGTGGCTTTGGTGGTAAGACTATCCACAGTGGTGCAGAAATAATGCAGCCTTAGTCACCTTACCTCTCTCCACGTAGTACGTTGGGTCCCACCAGTCAGAGGGTGAAACAAACAAATTAATAAGAAAAATTAAAAGCGCCAGCGGTGTATCTTACCTCACACATCTCGCTACTGCTCGGGAACACTGTCCAATTGATCCCTCTGTTCGCTCACGTACTATTTTAAGTGAATCCTTATTATAACATGCACACAAATTTTGGGCACTTGTATTCGACTTAAGTCAGTGTGCCACCGTATCTCGTATACTTACTACTCCCTCCGTCTAGGTGTAATAAGTCACGTTAGAAGGTGCAACGGGACCAAGGTGCGTGCGTGTGTGTGTGTGTGTGTGTGTTTAACACCATGTGTGTGTTAGAGAGAGCGACAGATCGACCTACTCCTACAGAGAGATGTTGTGTAGTGTACGATTTTAGCCGCGAGAGTCGGTGCATCCTCTCGTTTCCGGGCGTGTCCGGTAGGGACATGCGGACAGCTGCCACGCCCGCTCCTGACCAGCCTGGCCCACCCAAAGCCCCTCCATCGCCCGCGCGCGCTTCCCGCCCGAAACGGTCAGCGCCGCTCCAAAGAATCGGTGCCGCATTCATGCCCGGGCAGAGCGGACGCGACCTCTCACTGGCGCAAGAGTGATGGTTGCTTCGTCCGTCCAACTTACTGCTGGGTCTATGTGATTTGACGGCTCATTGGTCTTTATTACTGAGGTGGTAGGACTGCTGGATGTCCCACGCTTTCGGCGAAAGGAGGTATACTACTACTACTAGATTACAATTTTCTCCATTCTTACAGCGGAGGCGTGCAAGAGCAGTGAAAACACGCAGGCTCAGTGATTACATGGCCCACCTCACACTATCACCGTGCGACACCTAACTCTTTACATAGTACTCCCTCCGTTCCTAAATATTACTAGATGAGTCCCCGCGCGTTGGCGCGGAACAGCGGTATATCTCTCTGCGCAAAATTATCGATTTCATAGAACAAAAAAAACTCTATAACCGCATGACAAATGTGGTAGCCAAACTAAATAAACTCCCATCATCATTTAGATCATCCCACGTAAGGAAAAAAGATCAGCCAACTCCTACTGCATAATGGGATTATATTTTTCTTTTTGACATGTTAATGGGACTTAAAAGCTCACTTACATGCATGCTACCGGTGCATGCTTGCATGCAGACATGTTGATGTGATTTAAAACCCACTCACATGCATGTGGCACGGTATTTCTGCATGCTTGCATGTGGCTTAGTGCGGAGCCTCTCAACGTCAAGATCAGACGGCTATTATGGACTGATTTACTTCATCTAACGGCTACATCAATTTTGATGACGTGGCTCAAGGAGAGGATAGAGAATTCCTAGTAGTGGGGGCTAGCTATTACTAGTAGATATAAGTCTTTGTAGAGATTCCACTACATACGGAACAAAATGAATGAATCTACACTTAAAATGCATCTATATACATCCGCATGTGGTTCATGGTGAAATCTCTACAAAGACTTATATTTAGGAACGGAGGAAGTACTAGTATAGTACGTACTGTAATTTATCAGCGAGATAAATTTGTACAATGCTATGAAGCTTCCAGCTTCTGTTACATGTATCTTGCGTCCAAGGTTGCCCGTTGCAACATTTCATCAAATACAAAGGAGACTAACATGCATGCTATTGCATCTCAATGATTGACAGATCATAGCAAATATGTACTCCCTCCGTTCCAAAATAAGTTTCTCAACTTTGTGCAAACTTTAGTACAAAGTTGTACTACTACTAAAGTTGACACTTATTTTGGAACAGAGGCAGCTAAAGAAAAAAACGATCCATGCAGTCCCTAGCCCTTGAACCGTGAACCCTGACCAGGCTTCAATTTGCTGGCAACGTTCGAGCTTCCTAATAAATGAAGTTTGCAACCTTTTGACCATCGGATCATTTTGTGCAGTTTCACCAAAATCGAGATGAGCATCCCTGTGGCAAAGAAATTGAACAAGCGTGATTAGAATAAGATTACTGGGACTAGTTGATGAGACATAAACTCATCACAAATACAGTACGTAGAAGCCAGTAGAGGTATGTGCGGGGCAAAGAAGTAGAGAAATATCCACAGGGAGTGATGTGGGCAGCTGGAGCAGTGGTGCAAGCCGGCTGTAAAGGGAGTTGTACCTGAGGGACGTAGCTCAACCTTGAGGAGGGCGGCGGGAGGCGGCAACTGCCCACGTCGCGGCAGTGAGCAAGGGACGAAGGCAACCTCACCGGCTTTGTGAGAGAGAACGGCGGGGACCCCTGATCGGGACGTGCCGACAGTGGGTTTTCGCCGTCGGCGACGGCCACCGCATCTACACTAAGCATCCACCCCTTCCCCAAGCGGACGTGATCCGCCGGGATGTTAGAGATGTGGCCACAGTCGTTTTGTGCGAGAGAGTGTGAAGAGAGCAACCCCAGCAAGCAACCGTGTAGGCTGGCCCGTCCTGACTATGTATATAGTGGAGCGGTTTCCTTTTCTCTCCATATGAACCTATCATATTGCGTACGTGCCACTGAAGAAAAAAAACTTTATTTATAAATGACGCGGCACCTACTACTCGTTCTCCTATAACCTTGCGCTTGGCATCTCCAAAATATTGACCTTGCGATTGGCTCTTCGCCTCTTCGGGAAGTCGAGCAATAATGGTAGTGCAGTATATATCGTTCTGGCTATATGAGACCGAATGAATTGCTGCACGTCCACCACGTGGGCGAGGGTCGAGGGGCGAGGGAGAGTGCTACATACGGAGCAAAATGAGTGAATCTACACTCTAAAATACGTCTATATACATCAGTGTTTGGAGTATGTACTAGTAGTTCATATTGAAATCTACTAAAGGACATATATATTCCAAACAATATGATATAATCTCTATAACCAAGGTAGTAGGGACGAGGAGTAAACGGAGGGAGTAGTAAATTTTTCTCCTCGTCCTGCGAGCCACCGCGCGCATGGGCGAGGGAGCGGGCGTAAGGCGTAGTAAGCAAGCTTCACCTCATCCTGCGAGCCACCGCGCCCGTGGGCGGGGGAGACGGCGTACTAAGCAAGCTTCTCCTCGTTCTGCGAGTTGACGGGACACATCAAAAGTACTCCAGTGTATAGAGCCTTGCCTCTAAGGTAGGCCCCACATGGTTTGCCTCTTTTTTAACATAACACGTCAAGTCGCAATTTGTTTGTTCACCCGTGGTAGACGATCCTCCCTCCACCAAGTGGACAACCAGTACACGTGCCAAATTACCACGTGGGCTGCCTTTTTCGTACAGAAATGAGCTCCACCGTGTACCCGCGCGGGTGTGGTTGGGAAAGAGACGGGAGTACGTGCGCCGTGCATGCACCTCTTCTCTTCGTGCACGTCCCCCACCTACGTGGGTGTGTGTGAGAGATACAAACCGCGTTCGTGAGTGTTTTTTGTTTTGGGGTGGGGGTGGGGTGGGGGTTGATTTCGTGAATTATTTGTGGGAATATGTGTCGATGACATCTCAAACAAAATTTTGCATGCAATGTGTGTGAAATGGAGGCCTATCCATATCATACATAGAGGGTCGGGCAATCCACGAGAAGAGAGGGAGGGGTCATAGCTATCGATAGAGTCGAAGAGAGGATCAAGTGGGTGGGTGCGAGATCGATGAAGAGAGCCATCGAAATTGTGTGTGTGTACAAGTCAAAGATATAGGGCGACTGGCCTACCGGAACGTTAGAGGGCACACGTCAAGTTTGTGTGTGGCAGGGAGACATGACTAGAGCGCTCGATGTATCGGTGTGTGTGGGGGGAGGGGGTGGTGGGAGGGGTAGGCAGAGGCCTAACTATAGAGGTAGAACGACTCGTATATGTGTTGAGAAGGAGAGACCCAGCTATGTCTTGAGGGAGATCGGTCGACATCCATACATAACTGAAGGACGGGAAATATGATGGGAGAGAGAGAGAGAGAGAGAGAGGGAGGGAGAGGGAGGGAGAGGGGTAGAGTGCTGGATGGGTGATGGAGTTGCTTCTCGAAGATGGTGGGAGAGGCCTACTAGACAAACTGAGGGTGGAACTGCAATGTTATCAATAAGAGTGGGGATGTGTTTCTGTGTGTGCCTGTGCGTGATAGATCTGTCGGGACGCATCCATGGATGATGAAGGGGAACCATGTGTTTGGTAAGCAAACCTAACTAGATCGGTAGATCAATTGTTGTTTGTCGGAGGAAGGGAGAGACACAACTAATGAGGTAGATCGATTGACGTGTGGGTAAAAACGAGTTATAAGGACCTAGCTAGCTATATGTATAGCGAGAGATCGGTCGGTGTACGTCCATTTGTTAGAGGCAAATAAGGCCCAGCGAGACGGATAGACAGAGAGAATGGAGCTAGGAGGTGGTGCGAGAGGCCCAACTACTAGCTAGATAGGGGGAGGAGTGTGCGGTTGTGAGAGCGATGAAAAGAGGGGCGAGAGTTTACACGTGTGTCTGACCGTATGAGAGACACGAGGCAAGGACACATAAAGGAGGAGATTGAAGGTGTGTTTGTATGTTGTAGGCAGGCATCGCTGGAGAGGTTTATCGATCGGTGTGTGTCGGAAAGGAGTTGTGGAGACTCTGGGAGAACGACCTAAAGAAAAAAATGAATGTGCCCGGTGGATAGAATGCCGAGGGAGGGGGAGGGCGAGGAGGGCGTGTGCATGCACGAGAGAAAGTTAGTGGTAGCTACAAAGGTTAGAGGATTGTGTGGGTGTAAGAGACTAACAAAGATCATAATTTGATATGAAAGCGGATTCATATATTTGAATAGGAGATCATAGTGTTTTAAACATTGCATGCATGAATATAGCGGTGATACACGTGTTGTGCACATGTTATACCATAATGTGATAATGCATGGCGTTTGCAACTCACAGCTAAATGCCGAACAATCTAAACCATACTATACATCAAACAATCTCACATTTTATTTGAATTTGTGATAATGTGTGGCGTTTGCAGCTTACAACTAAATATCGAACAATCTAAACAATACTATATATCGAACATTCTCACATTTTATTTGAATTTGTGGTAATGTGTGGTGTTTGCAACTCACATCTAAATACTTGTAGGCGTAGGGGGCGGGGCACCATACATAATGTGATAAACACATTATACATATGAGACATGGTTTAGATTATGAAGATCTAGCTAGAGCTAGAAATGTAATGTGATTTGAAATCAAAATAAAGTGGATTCAAAAAATCTAGTTCGAGTTCATATAGTACACATAGTTCATATGTAACTCGAGACTAATCATGTGGTGTGCTGTGAAGATAATACACAAACGATGGTTTAACTTGACAATAATGATGATTGTAGATCTTATTAAAACAGAGAAACGAATTCAAATGCTTTGACTTCACAACAATCATTACTGTAGATCTTATTCAAATAGAGAAACGAATTCAAATTTAGTTCATATTGAAGCGGTAGTATATACGTTTGGAATGCACTAAAACGTTCATTTGAGTAGTAGGTTGCATGCATTATACACGTAGCGAAATATTTTAATTGAACATAACATGAATTTAAAGTTTTGAATGACATTTGTAGGGCGCATTGATTTGGTACAGTACACGTTAGGCTTGTCCAGAAATTTCAACCCGCGCCTTGTTAGCCCGAAATATTTAAGATATATCTTTGTCTCGTTGTGCTCCGACAACTCCCTCCATCTCAACCCGCGCCTTGCTATTCCGAAATTACAACACGCGTGAAAACTCCCACCTCCTGTGAAATCCTGACACGCGAAATGCCCATGGTACCCCTGAACCGAAAGAACCGCCTCAAATTGGTGGGGGTACTTTGGTAACTTACCCCACATTTCGGACAAGCGCATCTCGAAGCCATGGTTCCCCACTGCCACCCCATCCCCCCACCCATTCGTACACCGAGGCCGCGAAAACCCGCGACGAATCCCCACACCCTGCTCCGTTCGCCACCCAGCCGGAGCCTCTTCCTCGACGATGTCGTCCACAGCAACACCTCGACATCCCTCATCCACCGTACCGGATGAGGATCCGTCGTCGATCTCATTGTCCCACCGGTTCAGCCACCCCATGCTCCACCTCCAAGGAGCTTCCCCGATGTTCCCCTCGTCTTTCACGCCACCTCCATTCCCACACCGTCATCTTCACCTGCACCACCGGGAGCGCATCATCATCACCATTTCTTCGGATGAAGCTGCGGCCTAATCGGTGCCACCAAAGAGGTTGTACACTAATCGCCGCATTTTCTTGTTGATTCGATCTCACGGTGCTGCCGGCGCTCGGTCCCAAGCCGACATGGCGCGGCTCCATCCACGACGGCGTCGCCGGCCACTTCCTCCATGGCGTCGCTCCCTCGGTGGCAACATCCAAATCAGTAGGACCTGCTGTTGCTTTAGCTCTCGCTCGCGCTACTGCTCTGCTCTTGCTCTCGGTCCCCTGCCTGGTCTGCTCTTGCTATTGCTCTTGCTCGTGCTGCTGCTCTCGCTCTTGCTCTTGCTTGCGATGCTGCTCTGATTTAGCTACACTTCACTCCGATGGCGCCGGGGTGAAGGAAGAACCAGCCGCAGTGGGGAGGGGGGCTCTCCGGAGAGGTACCCCACTATCTATCTTAGGGTTCAGGATGGGGGCGGTGGTCGATGGCGGTGGCGGGGCATTGGCAGGGCGGTGGCGCGGGGATCGCCGGAGAAAAAGCTCATCACGGGGGGGGGGGGGGGGCTAGACGGATGGCCGGGGCGGCGGTGGAACGGCGGTGGGGAGAGTTTTCGAGGCGGGCGGGGCGGCGCACCGCCGGCCGCAGGTGGCGGGGGGCTGCTGTTTGGCCGGCTCAGGGGGTGGAGGTTGAAGATGAACCGCAGGCCCTTGATTTCGTATCCAACGGCTGCAAAATCGATTGACCAGAGATGAAAAAGTCAGTCAACAGACATATAGCCTCACCTTGCTAGTGCGTTTAGTTTCGACAGCAAAATTCAGTTTCGACAGCAAAATTCAGTTTCGATAGTTAAGTTTAGTTTCGATAGTTAAGTACAGTTTCGATAGTTAAATTCAGTTTCGACAGTTAAGTTCAGAGATGAGCGGCTGATGTATTTTACATCTAGCACTTTGTGGTTATGTATTTTACGTCATGTATTGGAGATGCTATTAGAATTCCACTCAGGTTCACGTTGTTCGTTGTCTCTCTTGTCCTGCTTCAGCCTCGGCATCGTATAACTCACCGGAGCTGCTCCAACGACGAAACCCTCCATCACAGCGGAGCAGTACCCCGGGCTCCATCTCTAGACGCCTAAGATCTTCTTCCCCTCCTCCGACAGCCAAGTCAGCCGGAGCATCCTCACCGGCCAACCCAATCACGCTGAGATCGACATGGCTTCGCCAAAGAGGTTGTACACTTGTTGCATCTCTTTTTTACTCTACATGTTATATATATTGTCCACTGAGCACACGGATTTGTTCCTTTAGTGTCTCCTTGAAAGAAAAAACGTAGGAATTTTAATTTTCACTTGTCCTCCTTTTCAAATTCCTATTCATGAAGCACAAGACTAAGAGATAGTAGCATAATAGCATTATAACCGTACATTTTCTTGTGGTTTGACTTAATCTCACCATGCTTCTTTGCATCCTGTGATCTTCCAATTGTTGTGAATCAAACACCCAGATTGGCAGAAATCCTGTGTTTTTAAATTCTCTGTTTTGCACGTGCATTCCTATCCTATTCCTGTCTATTTCCTATCCCTGCATTGTTGGAATCCTCCAATTCAAACGAGCCCTTACAGAATTACTTCTCTTACAGATAGTTGTCAAAGAAAACCTTGCGTGGTTTGTCCCGCTCCTGCTGCGCCGTCGTCCACCCCAGCTCAGCTGCTCCAACGACAGAAGGGTCCAGCACAGCAGGGATCCGGCCTCCAGACTGTCTTTCGCCGCCTCAGATCTTCTTCCCCGCCGCTGGCAGCCATGAAAACTGCACTACCATCATCAACCGAGCAGATGACCTCGAGGACTACACGGGTCCGCAAGAGAGGTCGCACTCTTTCGTGTCTGCTTACGTTATGCATCGCTTAATATTACATGCTACTTTATCGTCCTGTTCACCGATTAGACTCTGAGTCAGCTCCAAACTAATGGTCAAACTTGAGTTTTTAAATGGTTGTGGGGTACATATCGGGGCCGCTATCAATAGTATCTATCTACTATCTGGTTAATCTCCGGTGTCTACTATGAGTTTCATGTTGGGTGGGAAACAAACAGTAAAGAAGCCATTATCTGTATTTTTTAACTGAAGCCATTATCTGCCTGCTATTATTGGTTTTGGGTCTATCCACAGGTTGCTACCATCACTCTGGATTTCTGCATGCACTCCTTACATAATCTCACTATGTTTTATTCCTATGCATGACAGTTATTGTAAACAATGGAACTGAACATGTAGAGCAAAAGAGACGAGCCTTGCGTGGCAATAAAATTTCATGCAGACGTCGCTCCATGGTAGGCGCAAAGGCAGCCCCCCCTCCACGCATTTCGGATTGTAATCGAGAGGAAGATATCTGTTCTGAGGGGGATTCAGAAGGAGAAGACAACTCCTATTTACCCCCTGAGGTCTTCGCTCTAACTTGGCATGCTGATGTTGGTTATATCATGCATATGGTGTCTTGCATTGCTTACTTTATACATCAAATATGTCATCTGCTTAGTTTAGACATCCTTTGTGCGAATGCCATCTGTTTAGTTTATTCATCGTTTATGTGAATTATGCAACGCCATCTTGTTTAGCCAGGCATCATATATGTGAATTTTGCAATGCCATCCTGCTTAGCCAGTCATCTTATATGTAAATTATATCAGGCCATCCTTTTTTTCGTTACATATTACATTTGTCAACAATGTTATTACATTCAACTGCTCTTCGTGTGCATCAGCCATTTGACACGGTGATGGCAAATTCTGGAGTGAAAACAAGGTCTTCAGAGCAGACTATGCTATCTGACGAAGCGCATATCTCGCTGGTTACGGATAGCTCCTCAGAGGAGGATTCAGAGACAGATGACCAGTCCTATTCCCCCCCCCGAGGTGTATGCTCTAACTTGGCAGGGTTATGTTGCTCATATCGTGCGTATGGTGTCTCGCATTGCTATGTCATTTGATTAGTTTAGACATGCTTTGTGTGAATGCCACCTGTTCAGTGTCTAATTACCATATATGTGAATTATGCATTGCCATCTTGTTGCAAGACATTATATATGTGAATTATACAATGCTATCTTGTTGCAAAGGCATTATATATGTGAATTATGCAATGCCATGTTGTTTAGCCAATCATCATGTATGTGAATTATATCATGCTATCATTTTTTTGTATTACGTGTTCCATTTGGCGACAACGTTTGTATATTCAACTACTCTTCCTGTGCATCAGCCATTTGAAGCGGTGATGGAAGTATCTGGAGTGAAAACAAGGTATTCAGAGCAGACAATGCTACCTGCTGAAGCAGACATCTTGCTGGTTACAGAGAGCTCCTCAGAGGAGGATTCAGAGACTGATGACCAGTCCTATTTTCCCCCTGAGGTCTATGCTCAAACTTGGCAGGGTTATATTACCCATGTCATGCATGTTGTCTTGCATTGCTTAGTTTTTACATCATATATGGATTGCCATCTGCTTACTTGCTTACTATATAAATCATATATTTGAATTATATCATGCCATCATGTTTACATAGTACATACACATCATCTATCTGAATTATGGCATGGCAACCCATTTAATAAAGACATCATATAGTTATATCATCTCATCCTGTTTAGTGTTTACAGTCATCATATTTTGAATTATGGCATTCTATCCGTGAATGTATGTGAATTATGGCATGCCAACCTATTTAATAAACACATTATATAGTTATGTCATGTCATCCTGTTTACATAGTCTCATATTTTGAACTATGTCTTTCCATCTTTTTTAGTTAGCCATCATAATGTGAAATTGTGTCATGCTATCCTGTTTAGTTAGCCATCATATATGTGAAATTGTGTCATGCTATCCTGTTTGGTTAGACAACATAAATATGAATTATTTCATGCCCTCTTTTATTCCCCACTATCCATTGCACCTGTCTATCATACAATGTCTATACTTTCAATTACTTTTCTTGTTTATCAGCCATTTGAATTGGAGAGCGTGATGGCAGTATCTAAGGGAGTAACAACACGGTCTTCAGAAAAGATAGTGCTACCAGTTGATGCAGATAGAACCACGGTTGTACTTGCCCAAGGACCAGATCCACCACACATAACCCAGACTCTCGCAGATTGTACCCCTACCCAGTTGGACAGAGAACCAGCTACACCCCTTCTAACCCCAACCCCGGCAGATAGTAACCCAGTTCCAGTTGACACAGCACCGTCTCCACCACAGAGCACCCAAACACGAGCAGTTAGTAAGGGAACTGCAGTGCCCAAAGCACGAGGACCACCACTCCGAATCCCAACTCAACGCTTAAAGGAGAAGAAGATTTGTTCTCAGGTCAGGTTCTGTAGCTATGGTTCATACTCCTTTGCTCTTGCATGACTGTATTTACTCATACCAACTATTTTCAAATTTGAAGGATGGAATTGAAACTCCAATGGCGCAACAGGTATGTTTTAAACCTGTTTCTTTAACTGGTTTGCTGTTGTAACCTGCTCTATGTTGATTTCAGTTTCAATTGAATAAACAGTTATGTTCTCATGTCATGCACATTACAAGTGTTGTTATTGCTCTATAGTTACCCACACTTATATTCTGTCTATTCTGCTTTGTCTTGAACAAATATTATTTGAACTGTGTCTCTATCTTGATTTGGCAACAAAAACTAGAATGATATAGACCATAAAGTGACCATGGTACATAGATATATGTTTGTTTCATGCTGTTATCCTGTCCACTTTACTACTGAACTCATTTACCAAAATGAGTTTCATATACAACATGGTAAACATGTGATGTGTCTGCTTGTTTCTCTTTTAGAATGCGGACAAAATATTGGAGAACAGTACCGCGTTATCCAATGGTAAAGGAAGTAATGCAGATAAGGTTCAAGATAGTGAGACATCCCTGTTGGTCTCCAAGAAAGCTGATAAAAACTATCTTGACGACAGTGAGGGAACCCAAAAGTCCTGTCTTGATGTAGTGTTCGAGTTACTGGCCACTACTGCTGGCACAAGCTCTTCGAACTCGCTGCCTGAATCAGTTCGTCTTCTTGAGTCTCAACTTCAAGTTGAAAGACATCGATCAGATGTGCTGCGACAGGAAGCTGAAGGACTGAGGAAGTCCCTGCAGAATTCAGATGCATATTTTCTGGTGCAACAGCAAGCGCTGGAGGATTTAAGCGCCAAACAAGAGAAAGTTAATAAGCTTGCTAAGCATCTTGCCAGCATTATGGGTACCCAGGATATTGTTTCTTGAGATCTTCTGAAGTGGTTTCAGTTCTGGATTTGTTTTGCTGCGGCGTTTATTTGCGCTGGTCGCCAACTTTGACAACCAGTGTATATGATATGCTACTTTGTTCCCTATGTTTGCACTGGTGGCGAACTTTGATGCCCAGTGGATGTATTATGTGTAATAGCCGTGATAGCCTAGCGTTAGTTGCTTGCTTATTTATTTCCTTGTTGTCTTGTTTATTTGTTTGCTTGTAGTCATTGTAGTTCTTTTTCCGCGGTTAGTTAGTGGCTCCAATAACCTATTTTTTAAAACTAGGCCACAATAACCATGGGCTAATATTTACTGTAGTGACACTGGGCCTCCTACTGGCCGTAGAAATAGTGGGCCTTCTATGGGCCATAGAAACAATGGGCCTTCTACGGGCCGTAGAAACAATGGGCCTTCTGTGGGCCGTATTATCAATGGGCCTTATACGGGCCATATAATCGATTGGCCAAACATGGGCCAAACAGACCGCATTATGGCCGTAAACGGGCTAGAGTTGGAATTGTCCGTTCATGGGCCGACCATAACGGGCCATCTTTAATAGGCCGTATTTGATGACGCTATGAAATTGGCCCAACGTATTAACGGACCACAAACGGGTCGACTGTAACCACGTGCTGAATTTGGCCCACAAGCAGAAAATGACAATAACAGGTCGTAAGTAAACGAATGCTGGAAATGAGCCCAAGAATAAATGGGCTCTGAGAAGGCCGAAAGATAACATGGGCTGGAAACGGCCCAACGGAATAACGGGCCGTTAATGGGTATAAAGTGATACACTGTTCATTACGGGCCAGTTTCACCATGGGTCGTTAATGGGTGTAAAGTGATACACTGTTCATTACGGGCCAATTTCACCACGGGCCGTTAGTAGGCCAAGAGTTACATAGGGCCTCATATGGGCCGAAAGACGTCATGGGCCATACATGGGCCAGAAGTGAAAACGGGCTCGAATCATATTGGATGGCCCAGATGACGCTACTGGGCCTAATTCGGATAGGGCGTAATGGGCCTTGGGTTAGCGGGCTGTAAATGGGCTATATTCGAACAGGCAGTTAACAGCTTTCCATGGGCTGGCCCGCCAGCTTTTGACCAAGTCAAGCGGGTCGGCCTTTTCACAGGAATGGGCCTCTGTTGGGCCGTGCCACGTGTCGACGTATCATAGGCGCCTTCCGTCCAATGAGTGGTTGACATCTGTCCCAACGATGAGCCGACACGTGTTTCCACCAGCCAATGATGATTTTACACGTGGAAAATCCCCATTGGTCGGGGCTGTTAACGGGTTATCAGATCCAAAACCCGACCCGATAGCTTAATGGCGTTCCGTTACGATGGATGCCACGTGTCGGTCACCCTTGACTAAAGCACTTCTGTGACGCGCGATTTATCGTCATGGAAGTGGACACTTCCGTGATGATAATTTTGGTAATGTCATGGAACACTTCTACGACAGCACAGGTATGACTATCTTGATTCTGTCATAAATTTTTCATGGATGTACATGCATGACAGAAAACGCGACCTACTATGACAAACACGTATCATCACGGAAGTGTATTTTTTTGTAGTGATTCCACGTGTGCAACTGTTTTGCACCCGTTGTATTTGAACGTAGAACCTATCACACTCGATCATCACGTGGTGTCTCGGCACGAAGAACTTTCACAACGGTGCATACTCAGGGAGAACATTTATACTTTGATAATTTAGTGAGGGATCATCTTATAATGCTACCGTCAATCAAAGCAAGACAAGATGCATAAAAGATAAACATCACATGCAATCAATATAAGTGATATGATATGGCCATCATCATCTTGTGATTGTAATCTCCATCTCCAAAGCACCATCATGATCACCATTGTCACCGGTGCGACACCTTGATCTCCATCATAGCATCGTTGTCGTCTCGCCAATCTTATGCTTCCATGACTATTGCTATCGCTTAGTGATAAAGTAAAGCATTACAGGGCGATTGCATTGCATACAATAAAGCGACAACCATATGGCTCCTGCCAGTTGCCGATAACTCGGTTACGAAACATGATCATCTCATACAATAAAATTTAGCATCATGTCTTGACCATACCACATCACAACATGCCCTGCAAAAACAAGATAGATGTCCTCTACTGTCAGGACCCCGACTCGATGTCACATCGATCTAGCTGGTAACACCTCATATCACTTTGCGGCCTCACGCACGGTATCCCCACGGGTGTCGTCTTACCTTTTTCCCGGGACCGTTTGCGCCTTTTGGCTCACGTATATGATAGTGTCGCTAGCATCCATATGATAAAGAGCCCGGGCTGACATGACTAGTCGTAAACCCAAAGTGGCACAGACTTACAGGGACAGGCATCCATGACCCAGCTTCGAACGTGTCGGTCATCAGCAAGTGGGTCCGGGCTGTAGCACTGGGCTAGCAAGACTCCGGTAAACCGGGCTGTAGCGGGCTAACAGGACTCCGGTACTCAAAGCGTGACATTTCCCCGAAGGGACAGACACAGGAACGAAGAAGGACACATGCCGGCCAGCCTAAGTGTTCCAGAGCAGTAGCAAGCTACCATGGCTCAGCGGTAACACTAGGAGACATTTCCCGGTAAGAGAGGCTACTAAAGATAAACAACTAGATAGTCAGATCCCACACATACCAAGCATTTCAATCATACACACAATATGCTCGATATGTGCAAATACAACGAAGCATCACAACATGACTCTATGACACAAGTACTTATTTAAGGCTCAGTGAGCCATACATAACATACACACAAAGGTACGGGTCTCACGACCCAACATACAAGTCATACAATCATACAAGCCAGCAGCGGAAGTAACTTGTCTGAGTACAGACCTAGTAAAATAAAAGAGGCTTGGAAAGCCTGGCTATACTATGTGGTCCTTCACAAGCTCAGGGTCACCACCTGGGTCTTTAGCCTACTCGTTGATGTCAACGTCTACATAGAACCCATCAGAAGGGGTTGCAGCGTCTTCTAAAAAAATGTAGATTATAGCAACATGAGTACAAAGGTACTCAGCAAGACTTACATCAGATCCTACATACATGCATAGTATCAAGAAGGGTTGGTGGAGTTATTGCAGCAAGCCAGCTTTGACTCTTGGCTAGGCTATCCTACGATACTCCAACTTGAAATAGTTTTGCGCACACGAGTCCACTATTCACCACTTCAATACACTACCGAGGATCCACCTCCGTCTTCCTACGGAAGAGCCATCCTCGGCACTCACACTTATCTTGAGGCTTTTAGTAGTTTCCATTTACTTGTCTATGAACTGTATAGGCAACCAAGTAGTCCTTTACCGCGGACGCGGCTATTCGAATAGATCATGTTAACCCTGCAGGGGGTACTTCTTCATACACGCTCTCACCACTTACCGTCGTTTACACGACATGTACTCGGCAACCTTCAAGCGGAAGCCCAACGTGGGTGTCGGCCACGACCTACCTAATCACCTAAGCCTCCAGTCCAGGTTTATCGCCTATTCAGGTTCCATCCGCAGGGAGTCCGGCCGAGGTTTCCCATACGGCCCCGAACGATGTGAACAGGGTTCCCGAGATACCTAACGGGTATTCGGTACACCCGGCCACGTACCTACCGCATCACAGCCCACCCCTACGGTCAGCGCTGTCCACGGCCTCCAGTAGGCTACAAACACCAGAAACTACTTGCAACTCCTGGACGGAGAACTAGGGTGAATAAGAAGTCGAGAGGGTCCATTGGTTTCGGGCCCAATGCATGGTAGTAGCTGATTCTTAAATCACACATACAGATCTCAGTGCTTAAGGTCGGCTTCAATGAAACAACCCACCATGTACTCCTACATGGCCTCTCATCGATACCTTTACCAAATCGTGTTCACCACACCACTCTCATTACCGACATAATCATTTCACTCTAGCCCATCACCCAGATGAACCAGACCTGACACGACTCTAAGCATAGCAGGCATAGCAAGGTAGGAACAACACATACATATGGCTCAATCAACTCCTACACATGCTAGTGGGTTTCATCTAGTTACTGTGGCAATGACAGGTCATGCAGAGGAAATGGGTTCAACTACCGTAGCACACAGCAGTTTGAATCGCGTTGTCTTAATGCAGTAAAAGAGAGCAGGAGCGAGAACATGGGATTGTATCGATATGATCAAATGGTTGGTTGCTTGCCTGATGGTTCGATGCACGGATACGGTTCTTCGTTAGGGTAGTCACGGTACTCCTCGGGGACAGATCCTGTCGTAAAGGATAACGATACACAGGCATCACCAAACAATGTGCAACAATATGATGCATGCATGAAACATGGCAATATGAGTGTGTTGGGCTAATGCAACTAAAGCCAGAAGGGTTTGAACAAATTTGAATCAAAGATTCAAATTTCAATTTCAAATATGGCCTTTTAAAGTGCTTTTCCTTGTTCTGATTAAAACATCCATTTAACTTGTTTGATCATGCATGAAAATAGTACAGATGGATAGATTGGATTTTTCTGATCATTTTTCATATATAATCTGTCCAATTTGGAGTTATAGAATAAAAGTTATGAATTTTTGAAGTTTAATTAATATTCTGGAATTTCCTGATTTAATTTAAATCCAGAAATATCATTTACTGCGTCAGCCTGACGTCACAGTGACATCAGCAGGTCAACAGGGCTGGCTCGGGTCAAACCTGACGTGTGGGGTCCACACGTCAGTGACACAGGGGCTAATCCCGTGTTGACCCGGGCTGGTTAGCTTTGACTAAGCCCTGGGGCCCACTTGTCAGCGTCAGTAGGTGGTGGTTTAGTGGCTAATTAACTAGGCCATGTCAGCTCGCCGGAGTTCTGGCCGGCGGCGACCATCAGTGCGGCGGCGATAGTGGTTTTGGTCGTTTCGGCCACCAAATGAACCGCGGAGGCCACCGGAGTGAAGCTGAGGACGACCCGCGGCTCTTGGCGGAGTCCGTTGGGGTCGGGGTGGCCGGAGTCGACAGCGGCGAGCTCGGTTGCGGCCGCCGGGGTTCGGTCGTGCACGGGAACGGTGTTGCAGGGTGTTAGGGGGGGTGTTGGAGCGTGCTACGTGCTCCTAGTGAGATGTGGAGCACGATGGCGTGCTCGGTTGGGCGCTACGGCGATCGTGGCCACGACGGCGACATCGCCGGCGGCGTGAAGCTTTCGGCCGCGGTGGGGCTAGGGCCTAGGGGTCGGGAGAGAGCAGGGGAGAAGGGGGAAACGGTGGCGTAGCTCACCGCGGTTGCAGTGGGCGTCGAAACGGGCTCGGGGACGCGTCGGAGACGACGAATTTGACGGCGACGATGATCGGAGCCC
Organism: Triticum aestivum; assembly: GCF_018294505.1. NCBI lineage: Eukaryota > Viridiplantae > Streptophyta > Magnoliopsida > Poales > Poaceae > Triticum > Triticum aestivum. Next base: position 531,618,576 of record NC_057794.1, read on the forward strand.
GAAGAGGGGAACGGCGACGTGGCGGCGATGCAGGGCTTCCGGGGACCCGTGGAGCGGTGGGGAGGAAGAGGGAGTCGAGGCGGAGCTTCTGAGCTGGTCGGGGAAGCGAGGGGTGGTCGGAGACGGTGGCTAAGGCGAACGGCGGCGACGGTGAGCTTCGGCCGTGAGAGAGAGAGAGTGAGGGAGAGCCGGGGGAGAGTGAATGGGGTGTCGGCGAGGTCGGGGCGACGACCAGAAGACGATCCACGCGGTGCAACGGCGACCAGGGCGATGCAGAGAGGCTGGGTGGTGCGTGGCGAGCTCGGGCGCGCCATGCTCACCTCCCTGCCTGCTCTGGCGAGGGGAAGCAGCTGGCTGGCACGGGCCAGCACAGTGCTGGGCCGGCTGGGCTGGGCCGCACAGGGAGGAGCCCAGGTAAGCTTCTCCCTTTATTTATTTTCTGTTTTCTGTTTTTATTTAATATAACTGCAACTTTGTTGAATTAAATAAAATACCTAGGCAACTCCAAAAATCACCAAACTACTCCTGGTCCATAGTTGGATTATTTCCAACATGAAACATTTTAGTTTGGAGATATTTGAGCATTTAAATATTTTATATTATTTTAAATGCCCAAATTCAAATAGTTATGATTTAATTCAAAACCCTAGGATGGCCTAGGAAAATGTGCACCACTTTTGGCAGAGGTTCTGAACCAAGGCAAAAATGATGGGCATTTTAGAAGGGCATTTCAGGTTCATTGAAAAATTATTTTAGTAAACCCTAGTTGGTTTCAGAGGGGACTGGGGGTTCTGTCATCCCCATTTCAAGTTTCTGATGAATGAGTAAACATGATGCAACACTCTAATGCATGACTAGCTAGGGTGTGACATCTACTTCGTTGTTGCAAATTTTACGTGGCTGCTATGGGCTTAGCAAGAACCGTTCTTACCTACGCATCAAAACCACAATGATAGTTTGTCAAGTTGGTGTTGTTTTAACCTTCTCAAGGACCGGGCGTAGCCACACTCGGTTCAACTAAAGTTGGAGAAACTGACACCCGCCAGCCACCTGTGTGCAAAGCATGTCGGTAGAACCAGTCTCGCGTAAGCGTACGCGTAATGTCAGTCCGGGCCGCTTCATCCAACAATACCGCCGAACCAAAGTATGACATGCTGGTAAGCAGTATGACTTATATCGCCCACAACTCACTTGTGTTCTACTCGTGCATATGACATCTACGCATAAAACCAGGCTCGGATGCCACTGTTGGGGAACGTAGTAATTTCAAAAATTTCCTACGCACACGCAAGATCATGGTGATGCATAGTAACAAGAGGGGAGAGTGTTGTCTACGGACCCTCGTAGACCGAAAGCGGAAGCGTTAGCACAACGCGGTTCATGTAGTCGTACGTCTTCACGATCCGACCGATCAAGTACCGAACGTACGACACCTCCGAGTTCAGCACACGTTCGGCCCGATGACGTCCCTCAAACTCCGATCCAGCCGAGTGTTGAGGGAGAGTTTCGTCAGTATGATGGCGTGGTGACGATGTTGATGTTCTACCGACGCAGGGCTTCGCCTAAGCACCGCTACAGTATTATCGAGGTGGACTATGGTGGAGGGGGGCACCGCACACGGCTAAGAGATCAAGAGATCAACTATTGTCTATGGGGTGCCCCCTGCCCCCGTATATAAAGGAGCAAGGGGGTGCGGCCGGCCAGGGAGATGGCGCGCCAGGAGGAGTCCTACTCCCACCAGGAGTAGGACTCCCCCCTTTCCTAGTTGGAATAGGATTCGGGAGAAGGAAAGAAAGAGGGGAAGAAGGAAAGAGGGGGCCGGCCCCCCTTGCCCTAACCAATTTGGTTTGGGGCTTGGGGGGGCACCCCACACTTCCGTTGCTGCCCTCTATTTCCACTAAGGCCCATTAAGCCCCCGAGGGGTTCCGGTAACCTCCCGATACTCCGGTAAAATCCCGATTTCACCCGGAACACTTCTGACATCCAAATATAGGCTTCCAATATATCAATCTTTATGTCTCGGCCATTTCGAGACTCCTCGTCATGTCCTTTATCACATCCGAGACTCCGAACAACCTTCGGTACATCAAAACATATAAACTCATAATATAACTGTCATCGTAACGTTAAGCGTGCGGACCCTACGGGTTCGAGAACTATGTAGACATGACCGAGACACGTCTCCGGTCAATAACCAATAGCTGAACCTGGATGCTCATATTGGCTCCTACATATTCTACGAAGATTGTTATCGGTTAAACCGCATAACAACATATGTTGTTCCCTTTGTCATCGGTATGTTACTTGCCCGAGATTAGATCGTCAGTATCTCAATACCTAGTTCAATCTCGTTATCGGCAAGTCTCTTTACTCGTTCCATAATACATCATCCCGCAACTAACTCATTAGTTGCAATGCTTGCAAGGCTTAAGTGTTGTGCATTACCGAGAGGGCCCAGAGATACCTCTCCGACAATCGGAGTGACAAATCCTAATCTCAAAATACGCCAACCCAACAAGTACCTTTGGAGACACTTGTAGAGCACCTTTATAATCACCCAGTTACATTGTGAAGTTTGGTAGCACACAAAGTGTTCCTCCGGTAAACGGGAGTTGCATAATCTCATAGTCATAGGAACATGTATAAGTCATGAAGAAAGCAATAGCAACAAACTAAACGATCAAGTGCTAAGCTAACAGAATGGGTCAAGTCAATCACATCATTCTCCTAATGATGTGATCCCATTAATCAAATGACAACCCATGTCAATGGTTAGGAAACTTAACCATCTTTGATCAACGAGCTAGTCAAGTAGAGGCATACTAGTGACACTCTGTTTGTCTATGTATTCACACATGTATTATGTTTCCGGTTAATACAATTCTAGTATGAATAATAAACATTTATCATGATATAAGGAAATAAACAATGACTTCATTATTGCCTCTAGGGCATATTTCCTTCAACCCCCCCCCCTTGATCACCAGATATAGCCTATTCTTCTCTCTAGTGCTTGCATTAGAGTAGTCTAGCATGTTACTGATTTCCGTTTATCCTATCCTGATGCATAGCCCGTCCTTTCTACTACTGTTGTTACCTTTACCTGCAATCCTACATGCTTAGTGATACGTCTCCAACGTATCTATAATTTTTGATTGTTCCATGCAATTATATTATCTGTTTTGGATGTTTATGGGCTTTATTAGACACTTTTATATTATTTTTGGGACTAACCTATTAACCCAGAGCCCAGTGCCAGTTTCTATTTTTTGTCCTTGTTTTAGAGTATCGCAGAAAAGGAAAATCAAATGGAGTCCAATTGACCTGAAACTTCACGAAACTTATTTTCGGACTAGAAGAAACCCGGAAGACTTGGAGTGCATGTCAGGGAGTCAACGAGGAAGCCACGAGGCAGGGGGGCGCGCCCACCCCCCTGGGTGCGCCCTCCACCCTCGTGGACCCCTGACATACTTCTTCTACCTATATATCTCTATATACCCTAAAAACATTCGGGAGCACAATCAATCGGGAGTTCCGCCGCCAGAAGCCTCCGTAGCCACCGAAAGCCAATCTAGACCCATTCCGGCACCCTGCCGGAGGGGGAATCCATCTCTTGTGGCCATCTTCATCATCCCGGTGCTCTCCATGATGAGGAGGGAGTAGTTCTCCTCGGGGCTGAGGGTATGTACCAGTAGCTATGTGTTTGATCTCTCTCTCTCTCTCGTGTTCTTGAGGTGATACGATCTTGATGTATCGCGAGCTTTGCTATTATAGTTGGATCATATGATGTTTTCTCCCCCCTCTACTCTCTTGTAATGCATTGAGTTTCCCCTTTGAAGTTATCTTATTGGATTGAGTCTTTAAAGATTTTAGAACACTTGATGTATGTCTTGCCGTGCGTATCTGTGGTGACAATGGGATATCACGTGATTCACTTGATGTATGTTTTGGTGACCAACTTGCGGGTTCCGCCCATGAACCTATGCATAGGGGTTGGCACACGTTTTCGTCGTGATTCTCCGATAGAAACTTTGGGGCACTCTTTGAGGTTCTATGTGTTGGTTGAATAGATGAATCTGAGATTGTGTGATGCATATCGTATAATCATACCCACGGATACTTGAGGTGACATTGGAGTATCTAGGTGACATTAGGGTTTTGGTTGATTTGTGTCTTAAGGTGTTATTCTAGTACGAACTCTATGGCTGTTTGTGACACTTATAGGAATAGCCCAACGGATTGATTGGAAAGAATAACTTTGAGGTGGTTTCGTACCCTACCATAATCTCTTCGTTCGTTCTCCGCTACTAGTGACTTGGGAGTGACTCTTTGTTGCATGTTGAGGGATAGTTATGTGATCCAAATGTGTTATTATTGTTGAGAGGACTTGCACTAGTGAAAGTATGAACCCTAGGCCTTGTTTCAACGCATTGCAATACTGTTTACGCTCACTTTTATCATTAGGTACCTTGCTGTTTTTATATTTTCAGATTACAAAAACCTTTATCTACCATCCATATACCACTTGTATCATCATCTCTTCGCTGAACTAGTGCACCTATACAATTTACCATTGTATTGGGTGTGTTGGGGATGCAAGAGACTCTTTGTTATTTGGTTGCAGGGTTGTTTTAGAGAGACCATCTTCATCCCACGCCTCCTACGGATTGATAAACCTTAGGTCATCCACTTGAGGGAAATTTGCTACTGCCCTACAAACCTCTGCACTTGGAGGCCCAACAATGTCTACAAGAAGAAGGTTGTGTAGTAGACATCAAGCTCTTTTCTGGCGCCTTTACCGGGGAGGTGAGTGCTTGAAGGTATATATTTAGAGCTAGCAATCGAGTCTTTTAGTTTCTTGTTTTATCACTAGTTTAGTCTATAAAAGAAAATTACAAAAAAATGGAATTAAGTTTGCCACATACGCTTTATCTTTTTAATATCTATCATGAGAATAAGGGTTCCGATAATTGTGCTCAGCTTCTAGAAGAAGAATGCATTAGAATGTTTGGCACTAAATATTTGAATGATGAGCATGATTGCAATGTTGTTAGTATAAATTCCTTGAATATCCATGATGCTAACGATATCCAAAGCCACAAGCTTGGGGAAGCTATGTTTGATGAAGATGATATTTTCTGTCCCCCAAGTTTTGATGAGCAAATTTATTATGATGAAAGCATGCCTCCTATTTATGATGATTATATTGATGAATGTGGATTTGGAGAGGTCGTGACTTTATTTTGTGATGAATCAACTATTTCGGAAGAGGTTCTAATTGATTATGAGAACAAAGTTGCTATCTATGATGATTATTGTGATGACTTGTATGCTATAAATAATAATGATATCCATGAAACTTGTCATCATGATTTTAGTTTTCAATTGGATTATGCCTCACATGATAATTATTTTGTTGAGTTTGCTCCCACTATTATTCATGAGAAGAATTTTGCTTGTGTGGAGATTAGTAAAATTTCTATGCTTGTAGACCATGAAAAGAATGCTTTAGGTGATGGTTATATTTTTGAATTCATTCATGATGCTACTGAAAATTATTATGAGGGAGTAACATATGCGTGTAGGAATTGCAATAACGTCAAGTTTTCTCTCTATGTGCTTAAAATTTTGAAGTTTTGCTTGTTTTACCTTCCTATGCAAGTTGATTCTTGTTCCCACAAGTTGTTTGCTCACAAAATCACTATGCATAGGAAGTGGGTTAGACTTAAATGTGCTAGTCATATTCTTCACGATGCTCTCTTTATGTTTCAATTCTTATCTTTTATGTGAGCATCATTGAAATCATCATGCCTAGCTAGGGGCGTTAAACGATAGCGCTTGTTGGGAGGCAACCCAATTTAATTTATGTTCCTTGATTTTTGTTCCTGTTTAGTTATAAAAATTTCATATAGCCTCTGTTTAGATGTGGTTTCATGCTTTTAAATAGTGTTTGTGCCAAGTAGAACCTTTGGGAAGACTTGGGAAAAGTCTTTGCGATCATGCTGTAAAAAACAGAAACTTTAGCGCTCACGAGAATTGCTGCCATTTTTTATTGGAGAGTGATATTTAGTTAATTCTTTTTGATAATGATTAATAGAGAAATTACTCACGTCAAGCAATTTATTTGAGAATTTTATGAGTTCCATAAGTATACGTTTGATCCAGATTACTACAGACTGTTCTGTTTTTGACAGATTCTGTTTCCGATGTGTTGTTTGCTTATTTTGATGAATCTATGAGTAGTATCAGAGGGTATGAACCATAGATAAGTTGGAATACAGTAGATATTACACCAATATGAATTTATAATGAGTTCACAACAGTACCTAAGTGGTGATTTATTTTCTTATACTAATGGAGCTTATGAGTTTTCTGTTAAGTTTTGTGTTGTGAAGTTTTCATGTTTTGGGTAAAGATTAGATGGATTATAGAATAAGGAGTGGCAAGAGCCTAAGCTCGGGGATTCCCAAGGCACCCCAAGGTAATATTCAAGGACAACCAAAAGCCTAAGCTTGGGGGTGCCCCGGAAGGCATCCCCTCTTTCGTCTTCGTCCATCGGTAACTTTACTTGGAGCTATATTTTTATTCACCACATGATATGTGTTTTGCTTGGAGCGTCAATTTATTTTGTTTTGCTTGATGTTTGAATAAAATACCAAGATCTGAAATTATTAAATGTTAGAGAGTCTTCATATAGTTGCATAATCATTCAACTACTCATTGATCTTCACTTATATCTTTCAGAGTAGTTTGTCATTTGCTCTAGTGCTTCACTTATATCTTTTTAGAGCACGGTGGTGGTTTTATTTTGAAGAAATAGATGAACTCTCATGCTTCACTTATATTATTTTGAGAGTCCTAAACAGCATGGTAATTTTCTTTGGTTATGAATTTAGTCCTAATATGATGGGCATCCAAGAGGGATATAATAAAAACTTTCATATAAAGTGCATTGAATACTATGAGAAGTTTGATACTTGATAATTGTTTTGAGATATGGAGATGGTGATATTAGAGTCGTCCTAGTTGAGTAGTTGTGAATTTGAGAAATGCTTGTGTTAAAGTTTGTGATTCCCGTAGCATGCATGTATGGTGAACCGTTATGTTAAGAAGTCGGAGCATGATGTATTTATTGATTGTCCTCCTTATGAGTGGCGGCCGGGGACGAGCGATGGTCTTTTCCTACCAATCTATCCCCCTAGGAGCATGCGTGTAGTACTTTTTTCGATAACTAATAGATTTTTGCAATAAGTATGTGAGTTCTTTATGACTAATGTTGAGTCTATGGATTATACGCACTCTCACCCTTCCACCATTGCTAGCCTCTCTAGTACCGCGCAACTTTCGCCGGTACCATAAACCCACCATATATCTTCCTCAAAACAGCCACCATACCTACCTATCATGGCATTTCCATTGCCATTCCGAGATATATTGCCATGCAACTCTCCACCGTTCCATTTATTATGACACGCTCCATCATTGTCATATTGCTTTGCATGATCATGTAGTTGACATCGTATTTGTGGCAAAGCCACCGTTCATAATTCTTTCATACATGTCACTCATGAGTCATTGCACATCCCGGTACACCGTCGGAGGCATTCATATAGAGTCATATCTTGTTCTAAGTATCGAGTTGTAATTCTTTAGTTGTGAGTAAATAAAAGTGTGATGATCATCATTATTAGAGCATTGTCCCAGTGAGGAAAGGATGATGGAGACTATGATTCTCCCACAAGTTGGGATGAGACTCCGAACGAAAATAAATAAATAAAAGAGGCCAAAGAAGCCCAAATAAAAAAAATAAAAAAATAAAAAAATGAGAGAAAAAGAGAGAAGGGGTAGTGCTACTATCCTTTTACCACACTTGTGCGTCAAAGTAGCACCATGATCTTCATGATAGAGAGTCTCCTATGTTGTCACTTTCATATACTAGTGGGAATTTTACATTATAAAACTTGGCTTGTATATTCCAATGATGGGCTTCCTCAAAATGCCCTAGGTCTTCGTGAGCAAGCAAGTTGGATGCACACCCACTAGTTCCTTTTGTTGAGCTTTCATACACTTATAACTCTAGTGCATCCATTGCATGGCAATCCCTACTCACTCACATTGATATCTATTAATGGGCATCTCCATAGCCCGTTGATACGCCTAGTTGATGTGAGACAATCTTCTCCTTTTTGTCTTCTCCACAACCACCATTCTATTCCACCTATAGTGCTATGTACATGGCTCACGCTCATGTATTGCGTGAAGATTGAAAAAGTTTGAGAACATCAAAAGTATGAAACAATTGCTTGGCTTGTCATCGGGGTTGTGCATGATTTAAATACGTTGTGTGGTGAAGATGGAGCATAGCCAGAATATATGATTTTGTAGGGATAGCTTTCTTTGGTCGTGTTATTTTGAGAAGACATTATTGCTTAGTTAGTATGCTTGAAGTATTATTATTTTTATGTCAATATTAAACTTTTGTCTTGAATCATATGGATCTGAATATTCTTGCTACAATAAAGAGAATTACATGGATAAATATGTTAGGTAGCATTCCACATCAAAAATTCTGTTTTTATCATTTACCTACTCGAGGACGGGCAGGAATTAAGCTTGGGGATGCTGATACGTCTCCAACGTATCTATAATTTTTGATTGTTCCATGCTATTATATTATATGTTTTGGATGTTTATGGGCTTTATTAGACACTTTTATATTATTTTTGGGACTAACCTATTAACCTAGAGCCCAGTGCCAGTTTCTGTTTTTTTTCCTTGTTTTAGAGTATCGCAGAAAAGGAAAATCAAACGGAGTCCTATTGACCTGAAACTTCACGGAACTTATTTTTGGACCAGAAGACTTGGAGTGCACGTTAGGGAGTCAATGAGGAAGCCACGAGGCAGGGGCGCGCCCTCCACCCTCGTGGGCCCCTCGTGCCCCCCCTAACGTACTTCTTCCGCCTATATATCTCCATATACCCTAAAAACATCCGGGAGCACAATAGATCGGGAGTTCCGCCACCAAAAGTCTCCGTAGCCACCGAAAGCCAATCTAGACCTGTTCCGGCACCCTGCCGGAGGGGGAATCTTTCTCCGGTGGCCATATTCATCATCCCGGTGCTCTCCATGACGAGGAGGGAGTAGTTCTCCCTCGGGGCTGAGGGTATGTACCAGTAGCTATGTGTTTGATCTCTCTCTCTCTCTCTCGTGTTCTTGAGGTGATACGATCTTGATGTATCGCGAGCTTTGCTATTATAGTTGGATCTTATGATGTTTTCTCCCCCCCTCTACTCTCTTGTAATGGATTGAGTTTCCCCTTTGAAGTTATCTTATCGGATTGAGTCTTTAAAGATTTGAGAACACTTGATGTATGTCTTGCCATGCGTATCTGTGGTGACAATGGGATATCACGTGATTCACTTGATGTATGTTTTGATGATCAACTTGCGGGTTCCGCCCATGAACCTATCCATAGGGGTTGGCACATGTTTTCATCGTGATTCTCCAGTAGAAACTTTGGGGCACTCTTTGAGGTTCTATTTGTTGGTTGAATAGATGAATCTGAGATTGTGTGATGCATATCATATAATCATACCCATGGATACTTGAGGTGACATTGGAGTATCTAGGTGACATTAGGGTTTTGGTTGATTTGTGTCTTAAGGTGTTATTCTAGTACGAACTCTAGGGCTGTTTGTGACACTTATAGGAATAGCCCAACAGATTGATTGGAAAGAATAACTTTGAGGTGGTTTTGTACCCTACCATAATCTCTTCATTCGTTCTCCGCTATTAGTGACTTTGGAGTGACTCTTTGTTGCATGTTGAGGGATAGTTATGTGATCCAAATATGTTATTATTGTTGAGAGGACTTGCACTAGTGAAATTATGAACCCTAGGCCTTGTTTCAACGCATTGCAATACTGTTTACGCTCACTTTTATCATTAGTTACCTTGCTGTTTTTATATTTTCAGATTACAAAAACCTTTATCTACCATCCATATACCACTTGTATCATCATCTCTTTGCCGAACTAGTGCACCTATACAATTTACCATTGTATTGGGTGTGTTGGGGACACAAGAGACTCTTTGTTATTTGGTTGCAGGGTTGTTTGAGAGAGACCATCTTCATCCTATGCCTCCTACGGATTGATAAACCTTAGGTCATCCACTTGAGGGAAATTTTCTACTGTCCTACAAACCTCTGCACTTGGAGGCCCAAAAACGTCTACAAGAAGAAGGTTGTGTAGTAGACATCACTTAGTATAGGATGCTAGTATTCCATTTGTGGCCCTACATTCTTGTCCGTCTGCCATGCTATCACTCGGGAGGTGATCACGGGTATATATTATCTATATCTACTAATAAAGCAAGGTGCGTTTCTCCAATTTTTTCATCCGTTCACCATTAAAAGATTTTTTTTCTATCCGAGATGGTACTAAACTTTTGTCGTCGTCTGTTAGCAAAGGAAAAACGATTTCTGGAGAATTACATGCGCGGGACGCGCGCGCTATGGCCTAGTAAAGTCAGCCCAGTTTTCCCTGCCCACGCAGCACTAAAAGAAATATATTTCCCGCACAATACGAGAAATAGTTTTAGATACGCACAGGGCACCCAAGACTGGGCGGTCCATTTTTGCTAGTGTTCTGTTTCAATTTTTCCTTTTCTATTTCTTTCTCTTTGTAGTTCATGTTTATTTTTTATTTTTCACATTCTAAGTCTATATTTTTCCTTTCTTCTGAAATTCAAAATTTTCAAAAAAGTTTGCAATTTCAATTTTTATTTAAAATTTCGTAAAAAGTTTCGAATTAAAAAATGTGTTCTTGTTCTAAAAAATGTTTGGATTTTTTTCTCATGCCAATAATTGTTCAAAAATTTAAAAATATTACCATTTTTTCAAACAAAATGTTGTTATTTTCCAAAAAAATCAATATTTAAAAAAAAGCATTTGACAAATGTTCCAAATTCGAAAACTATTTTGTTTTAGTGATATGTGCAAAAATTGAAAGTAATGTTAGCATTAAAGAAACACATTTTCTAAAAAAATTCTGAATTTTCAAAACATATTCTAATTTTCAAAAATTGTTCACAACTTAAAAACTGTTCGTATTTTCTATAAAGGTTCATGTTTTTTAGAAATTTATGTGAATTTCAGGAAATGTTCTGTTCAAATTTTGTGTTCTTGCTTTGTTTTATAATCTATGGAATTTTCAAAAAATTGTTCACGTTACGAAGAATATTCGGTAGTTCATGTTATGAATTCCAAAATTGTGTTCATTCTAAAAAATGTTTGCAAATTTTTTTGTCATTCTGATTTTTTCCTGAATTTTAAAATTTAGTCCAATTTTTGGAAAATATTTAGTTTTTTCGAATTTGTTGAAGATTTTTAGAATGTTGCAAATTTGAAAATATTCTTGTTTTTGTGATATATTGAAAAAGTTGAAAATAATGTTTGCATGAGATGACTCATTTTCTAAATTTCTTCTATGTGTTCAAAATATGTTCCCTTTTCCTAAAATTGCAAACAAATTAAAAAAATATGGATTCTTTTAAGAAATGTTTGTGAATTTTAACAAATGTTCAGCTCAAAAAAATTCGTGTTTTTTAAATGTATGGAATTTTCCAAAAAAATGTTCATAATTTGGAAAATTGTTCACGTTGCCAAGTGTATTTGGTAGTTCATAGTTATCAGTTTCTGAAAAGTTCAAAAAAAATGTTTTGATGTTGATGTTGCATTATGTTCTTTAATGTTCATGTTGACCATTGGTTAATAGGATGCGTTTGTTTGAGTGGCTAGCAACATTTGGCCGGGTTTTTGAGGTCGTGAGTTCGATCACTCCCATACTCCATATCTGGCACATCGAGCTAAGTCAGTTTGTTCAGAACAAGGGACACCATAAATTTTAACGGTGGTAGCTTCCATGTGCTAATAAAAAAGAATATGCAAGTTAATTATAATTGAAAGAAATTATGGGCACGTGCCAATACAATAGAATATACTGGTTCGGCCCTAATTAAATGGTGCCATGTTGAACTAGAGAATACTGTCATGTGAGGGTCTTGATCCATTCTTATATTGAGCTAGAGGCATGTAATTTTATCATCCCATTGCAACGCATGGGCATGTGTGCTAGTATATCTTATACATGATACTTGTGGTGACTAAAGTCGGGTCGGCTCGTAGAGTACTCGCGAGTGATTCACAGATTGGGGGCAGAAAGGACCTTTCCCCCGACGGCCCTCTATGTGGATCTTTGTGACGGAGCGATAGGGCAGGTTGAGACCACCTAGGAGAGAGGTGGGCATGGCCCTGGTTGGCATCCGCGGTTACATCAAATAACACGCTTAACGAGATCTTGGTATTTGATCTGAGTCTGGCCACTAGCCTATACACACTAACCAACTACGCAGGAACAGTTATGGGCACTCAACGTCGTGGTATCAGCTGAAGCCTTCGTGACGTCAGCGACTGAGCGGTGCGCGCCGGATTGGACCGTAAGCCTGCTCTTGTAGTAAGGGGGCTAGGACTGCTTCCGGCCGCCCACGCAACGTGCAGGTGTCCAATGGGCGATGGGCCTAGACCCCTGTGCCATAGGATTTAGACCGGCGTGCTGACCTCTCTGTTGTGCCTAGGTAGGGCTGCGACGTGTTGATCTTCCGAGGCCGGGCATGACCAAGGAAAGTGTGTCCGGCCAAAGGGGATCGACCGTGTTGGGAAATGTGGTGCACCCCTGCAGGGAAGTTTATCTATTCGAATAGTTGTGTCCCTCGGTAAAAGGACGACCCGGAGTTGTACATTGACCTTATGACAACTAGAACCGGATTAAATAAAACACACCCTTCCAAGTGCCAGATACAACCGGGTAGGATTATGCTATGTGATGATACTTGGTGAACTTACCATCTACTCTCTTCTACATGCTGCAAGATGGAGGTTGCTAGAAGCGTAGTCTTCGACAGGACTAGCTATCCCCCTCTTATTCTGGCATTCTGCAGTTCAGTCCACATATACTACCCCTTTCATTTGGTACCAATGCATATGTAGTGTAGCTCCTTGCTTGCAAGTACTTTGGATGATTACTCACGGTTGCTTTGCTCCCCCTTTTCCCCCCTTCAATACCCGATTGTTGCGACCAGACGTTGGAGTCCAGGAGGTAGATGCCACCGTCGACGACGACTCCTACTACACTAGAGGTGCCTACTACCACGTGCAGGCCGCTGACGACGACCAGGAGTAGTTTAGGAGGATCCCAGGCAGGAGGCATGCGCCTCTTTCGATATGTATCCCAGTTTGTGCTAGCCTTCTTAAGGAAAACTTGTTTAACTTATGTTTGTACTTAGATATTGTTGCTTTCGCTGACTCGTCTATGATCGAGCTCTTGTATTCGAGACCTCTAGGCAACTGGCTTGTAATATGATGCTTGTATGACTTATTTTATTTTTAGAGTTGTGTTGTGATATCTTCTCGTGAGTCCCTTATCTTGATCGTACACATTTGCGTGTATGATTAGTGTATGATTGAATCGGGGGCGTCACACATATTGAAAGTGGGAGCGATTAGCTAGACTAGCTCCGTGCAGAGTATTGTAGACATAGAAATTTGCGAGATACATATGAATCTGAATGTTGCAGACCCGTAGACTAAACTTCTCTCACAAGCAAAACATGATCACTCTTTGGGTGTTAATCACATAGTGATGTGAACTAGATTATTGCCTCTAGTAAACCCTTTGGGTGCTAGTCACATGAAGATGTGAATTAATCACATAAAGATGTGAACTATCGGTGTGAAATCACATGACGATGTGAAACTAGATTATTGACTCTAGTGCAAGTGGGAGACTAAAGGAAATATGCCCTAGAGGCAATAATAAAGTTGTTATTTATATTTCCTTATATCATGATAAATGTTTATTATTCATGCTTGAATTTTATTAACCAGAAACTTAGTACATGTGTGAATACATAGACAAAACAGAGTATTCCTAGTATGCCTCTACTTGACTAGCTCATTAATCAAAGATGGTTATGTTTCCTACCATTGACATGTGTTGTCATTTGATGAACGGGGTCACATCATTAGAGAATGTTGTGATGGACAAGACCCATCTGTTAGCTTAGCACTATGATCGTTTAGTTTATTGCTATTGCTTTCTTCATGACTTATACATGTTCCTATGACTATGAGATTATGCAACTCCCAAATACCGGAGGAACACTTAGTGTGCTATCAAACATCACAACGTAACTGGGTGACTATAAAGATGCTCTACAGGTGTCTCTGATGGTGTTTGTTGAGTTGGCATAGATCAAGATTAGGATTTGTCGCTTCGTGTATCGGAGAGGTATCTCTAGGCCCTCTCAGTAATGCACATCACTATAAGCCTTGCAAGCAATGTGACTAATGAGTTAGTTGCAGGGTGATGCATTATGGAACGAGTAAAGAGACTTGTCGATAACGAGATTGAACTAGGTATTGAGATACCAACGATCGAATCTCGGGAAAGTAACATACCGATGACAAAGGGAACAACGTATGTTGTTATGCGGTTTGACTGATAAAGATCTTCGTAGAATATGTAGGAACCAATATGAGCATCCAGGTTCCGCTATTGGTTATTGACTGGAGATGAGTCTCGGTCATGTCTACATAGTTCTCGAACCCATAGGGTCCGCACGCTTAACGTTCGATGACGATCGATATTATGAGTTTATGTGTTTTGATGTACCGAAGGCAGTTCAGAGTCCCTAATATGATCATGGACTTGACAAGGAGTCTGGAAATGGTCGAGACATAAAGATCGATATATTGGAAGGCTATGTTTGGACACCAGAATGATTCTGGATGAGTTCGGGCATTTTCCGGAGTATCGAGAGGTTACTGGACCCCCCCCCCCGGGGGGGGGGAGTCAATGGGCCTTATTGGGCCTTAGTGGAAGAGAGGAGGAGGCGGCCAGGTGGAGGGCGCGCCCCCAAGCCCAATCTGAATTGGGGTGGGGGCCGGCCCCCCTTTCCTTCTCTCCCTCTCCCTCTTCCTTCTTCTCCTACTCCAACTAGGAAGAGGGGAAACCTACTCCTACTAGGAGTAGGACTCCCCCCCTTGGGCGTGCCCTATGAGGGCCGGCCCTCTCCTCCTCCCCCTTTATATACGGGGGAGGGGGCACCCCATAGACACACAAGTTGATTGTTTAGCCGTGTGCGGTGCCGCCTCCACAGAATTCCACCTCGGTCATATCGTTGTAGTTCTTAGGCGAAGCCCTGCATTGGTAACTTCATCATCACCGTCATCACGCCGTCGTGCTGATCAAACAATCCCACGGCCTCAGCTGGATCAAGAGTACGAAGGACGTCACCGAGCTGAGCGTGTATAGATCGCGGATGTGCCGTGCGTTCGGTACTTGATCGGTTGGACCGCGAAGACGTTCGACTACATCAACCGCGTTTCATAACACTTCTGCTTTCGATCTATGATGGTATGTAGACATACTCTCCCCCTCTCGCTGCTATGCATCTCCTAGATAGATCTTGCCTGATCGTAGGAATTTTTTTGAAATACTGCGTTCCCCAACAAAGATATTTGTTGCTAAGAATGTATCCTTTCTAGAGAAGGAGTTTCTCTCGAAAGAACTGAGTGGGAGGAAAGTAGAATTTGATGAGGTAATTGTACCTTCTCCTGAATTGGAAAATGGTTCATCACATAAATCAGTTCCAGTGATGTCTACACCAATTAGTGAGGAAGTTAATGATGATGATCATGAAACTTCAGATCAAGTTACTAGCAAACCTCGTAGGTCAACCAAAGTACGATCCGCACCAGAGTGGTACGGTAATCCTGTTCTGGACGTCATGTTACTTGACCATGACAAACCTACGATCTATGAGGAAGCGATGATGAGCCCAGATTCCACAAAATGGCTTGAGGCCATGAAATCTGAGATGGGATTCATGTTTGAGAACAAAGTATGGACTTTGATTGACTTGCCCGATGATCGGCGAGCCATTGAGAATATATGGATCTTCAAGAGGAAGACGAACGCTGATAGTAGTGTTACTATCTACAAAGCTCGAACTATCGCAAAAGGTTTTTGACAAGTTCAAAGTGTTGACTACGATGAGATTTTCTCACTCGTATCGATGCTTAAAAGTCTGTCTGAATCATGTTAGCAATTGCCGCATTTTATGAAATCTGGCAAATGGATGTCAAAACTATATTCCTTAATGGATTTATTAAAGAAGAGTTGTATATGATGCAACCAGAAGGTTTTGTCAATCCTAAAGGTGCTAACAAAGTGAGCAAGCTCCAGCGATCCATTTATGGACTGGTGCAAGCCTCTCGGAATTAGAATATACGCTTTGATAGTGTGATCAAAGCATATGGTTTTATACAGACTTTTGGAGAAGCCTGTATTTAAAAGAAAGTGAGTGGGAGCGCTACAGCCTTTCTAATAAGTATATGTGAATCACATATTGTTGATTGGAAATGATGTAGAATTTTCTGGAAAGCATAAAGGAGTGGTTGAAAGGAGTTTTTCAAAGAAATACCTCGGTGAAGCTGCTTACACATTGAGCATCAAGATCTATAGAGATAGATCAAGACGCTTGATAAGTTTTTTCAATCAGTACATACCTTGATAAGAATTTGAAGTAGTTCAAAATGGAACAGTCAAAGAAGGAGTTCTTGCCTGTGTTGCAAGGTGTGAAGTTGAGTAAGACTCAAAACCCGACCACGGCAGAAAATAGAAAGAGAATGAAAGTCATTCCCTACGCCTCGGTCATAGGTTTTATAAAGTATGCTATGTTGTGTACCAGACCTATTGTGTACCTCAGCATGAGTTTGGCAAGAGGGTACAATAGCGATCCAGGAGTGGATCATTGGACAGCGGTCAAAATTATCTTTAGTGGAATAAGGATATGTTTCTAGATTATGGAGGTGACAAAGAGTTCGTCGTAAATGGTTACGTCGATGCAAGTTTCCACACTGATCCGGATGACTCTAAGTCTCAATCTAGATACATATTGAAAGTGGCATCAATTAGCTAGAGTAGCTCCGTGCATAGCATTGTAGAGATAGAAAATTTGCAAAATACATACGGCTCTGAATGTGGAAGACCCGTTGACTAAACTTCTCTCACAAGCAAAACATGATCACACCTTAGTACTCTTTGGGTGTTAATCACATAGCGATGTGAACTAGATTATTGACTCTAGTAAACCCTTTGGGTGTTAGTCACATGGAGATGTGAACGAATCACATAAATATGTGAACTATTGGTGTTAAATCACATGACAATGTGAACTAGATTATTGACTCTAGTGCAAGTGGGAGACTGAAGGAAATATGCCCTAGAGGCAATAATGAAGTTGTTATTTATATTTCCTTATATCATGATAAATGTTTATTATTCATGCTAGAATTGTATTAACTGGAAACTTAGTACATGTGTGAATACATAGACAAACAGAGTGTCCCTACTATGCCTCTATTTGACTAGCTCGTTAATCAAAGATGGTTAAGTTTCCTAGCCATAGACATGTGTTGTCATTTGATGAACGGGATCACATCATTAGAGAATGATGTGATGGACAAGACCCATCCGTTAGCTTAGCATAATGATCATTTAGTTTATTGCTACTGATTTCTTCATGACTTATACATGTTCCTATGACTATGAGATTATGCAACTCCCGAATACCAGAGGAACACTCAGTGTGCTATCAAACGTCACAACATAACTTGGTGATTATAAAGATGCTCTACAGGTGTCTCCGATGGTGTTTTTTGAGTTGGCATAGATCGAGATTAGGATTTGTCACTCCGATTGTCGAAGAGGTATCTTTGGGCCCTCTTGGTAATGCACATCACTATAAGCCTTGTAAGCAATGTGAGTAATGAGTTAGTTGTGGGGTGATGCATTATAGAGCGAGTAAATAGACCTACCGGTGATGAGATTGAACTAGGTATGATGATACCGACGATCGAATCTCGGGCAAGTAACATACCGATGACAAAGGGAACAACGTATGTTGTTATGCGGTTTGACCGATAAAGATCTTCGTAGAATGTGTAGAAGCCAATATGAGCATCCAGGTTCCGCTATTGATTATTGACCGAAGATGTGTCTCGGTCATGTCTACATAGTTCTCGAACCCGTAGGGTCCGCATGCTTAACGTTTGATGATGATTTGTATTATGAGTTATGTGATTTGATGACCGAAGTTTGTTCGGAGTCCCGGATGAGATCATGGACATGACGAGGAGTCTCGAAATGGTCGAGACATAAATATCGATATATTGGAAGGCTATATTCGGACATCGGAAAGGTTCTGAGTGGTTCGAGTATTTTTCGGAATACCGGAGAGTTACGGAAATTTGCCGGGTGAAGCAGTGGGCCTTAATGTGCCATACGGGAAAGGAGAAAGGGGCCTCAAGGGGTGGTCGTCCCCCCCCCCATGGCAAGTCCAAATTGGACTAGGGAGGGGGCGGCGCCCCCCTCTCTTTCCTTCTCCCTCTCCTACTCCTTCCCTCTCTCCCCTCTTGGAAAAGGAAGGGGACTCCATCTAGGATTGAGAATCCTAGTTGGACTCCCCCTATAGGTGCGCCCCTCCTAGGCCGGCCTCCTCTTCCCCCTCCTTTATATACGTGGGCAAGGGGGCACTCCATAGACACACAAGTTGATCTTTAGCCGTGTGCGGTGCCTCCCTCCACAGTTTTACACCTCAGTCATATTGTCGTAGTGCTTAGGCGAAGACCTGCGTCATATCTTCATCATCACTATCACCACGCCGTCGTGCTGATGGAACTCTCCTCGGCCTCAACTGGATCAAGAGTTCGAGGGACGTCATCGAGCTGAACATGTGCTGAACACGGAGGTGCCGTACGTTCGGTACATGGATCGGTTGGATCGCGAAGACGTTCGACTACATCAACCGCGTTACTAAACGCTTCCACTTTCGGTCTACGAGGGTATGTAGACACACTCTCCCCCTCTCATTGATATGCATCTCCTAGATATATCTTGCGTGATCGTAGGTAAAATTTTTGCAATACTGCGTTCAACAACATTTTTTACATCATGGACGGTCCAAAGAACGTCATGCATGTGTGCCTCCGACTCGCTCAGGGTGAAAATCCCATTTTTCATATTTTTTGGCATAGAAGTAGGTGCCCACTGCATCTATAATGATACGTGTTTTTGTCATAATTATTGTCACAGAAGTATCACTTCTATTACAGAAAATATTTTTGTTCGGGCCATAATGTCACGGATGTGTACTTTCCTTGTAGTGCGCTTTCCTGATCATAGGGCATCGTTTTAGTAACAAGGATGCTGACAATAATGGGAGAACATTGTGGGCTGAACAATGGTATTGAACAGACACAATCAAATGATATATATACTTGAGATCACATAGTCACTTTGTTATAAATATATTCATTCAAGTGTTAAAGTATAGTTCCTTCCTAAGACCATGAGAGTATCAAGTAACTTCACGCTCGAAGGTATACTTTGGGATTTGTCAAACATTACCCGTAATACGATGATTATAACGACAACTTTCGGATAGACTTGATAGCTCAATATTGACATTTTCTCCTCCGAACATGGAGAGATATTCTTCGGGCCCTCTTGGTATTACGGTATCCATCATTGTCTGTACACAATGTGGTATGATCATGGATATACCAGAATGCAGAAAAGAGAACAAAATCGGAAATGAGGATAACTTGGTATAGTGATCAAGTTGTTGCTTCACATGGATATCGAAAGTCTCACCTCAGGGTTTTGTTATATCGTGAAGTAAAGGGAATGGTGTAGAGAACGAAAGGTCCACTTGAGTATAATCCGTGTATGTGTAGGAGTCAATATGGATGCCTAGATCCCACTATTGATTATTGACTGGATGGAATGACAGGTCATGTCTGCACATCACTGAACCCACAGGGTCACACGCTTAAGGGTCATCGATTTGTTGAGTACTAGAAGTGTTAGGAAAGCAAGAGAACTATATTGGAAAAGTTCCGGGAATATCAAAATTGTTTCAGAGGGAAAACCAAAAGGGTTTTAGAGAAAACCGAAAAAAATCAGTAAACCGAGGAAGTCCGAAGGACTCAAAAGACCACCAGAAGGTCAGGGATTTTTTGGAACCTTCCAGGATGTCCCAAAGGGCACCATGGGATGATCCCTTGGCTAGGCCCAAGTGGGAGACAACCACATGGGACTAAGGAGTCCAATAGCGGGGCGCCCCTTAAATTTGCCTTGGAGGCCAAGCCACTTGCTGGTGGCCAGGGTTTTGGGAGGGGGCACACCCCTAGGTGCAGCGGCCCTAAGAGGAGGAGCCCCTCCTGTTGGGGATATTACCACTAGGCATAAACCGGCCTACTTGGGCCGGGTTAACTTCATTAGTGGTATAAGCAGATGGAGGCCCAAGGCCTATAGTCGGTTTAGAATCTGTAGCCGTAAACCGACCTGATGTATAACTTGTATTGTAAGTTAGGAATAGAGAGATACCAACCGGGATACGAGTATGAACCGGTTGGGACTCTATGGACCGACGGGCGTCACCCGTGTATATAAGGGGGCGACCCGGTGGCGGTTCAAGACAGACAACGACAACTCGAGCCTGGGCGAAGCTTGTTTGCTCCCTAGCCATCGAGACCATATCAATTCCATCACAACTAGACGTAGGCTTTACCTTCATCGAAGGGGCCGAACTAGTATAAAACCCTCGTGTCTTTGCGTCCGCTTTAACCCCTTCAAGTAAACCCGTGGCAATGGCTCCACGACTAAGTCCTTTCACTAGGACATCTGCCGTGACAAATCCACGACAGTTGGTGCCCACCGTGGGGCTATTGCACGATGGTTTGACGATCTTGGAGGGCAAGCTCAAAGGACTCGAAGGTTATGCTGTGGGCCAGATGACCAAGAGTCGTCGTGGCAAGATCTACATCGACGACGCAGGATGGGGTCCCGAGGCCGATTCGATTGAGTACGGGTACCGGGTCCCCTTTGGTGGCATACACGTTTTCATCGGCAAGATCGGTGAGCCGGGGCCTGAGCTGGACATCTGCATCGACCTCGTCGAGACGGCTCAGCATGCGAGATCTACCCAGGCTAAACCGGCCGTGAAGCGTGCCTTCGTTGGAGTCATCCACGGAGGAGGGCGTGAGGACGAGTTAGAACACGGTAGCGAGGCCGTCGTCTATTCCGGCGACGAGTCCTCGACCGGAGAGACCGAATCACTATACCAGTTACAAGACGACTAGGTTAGGGGCTGTTCCGATGGCGACAGTATTCCGGACCCCCCCAGGCCAGGTCAACCGGGTTGGAGTATTCATGGCCGGCACACAGGCGGCGAATCACTCTTCGACCGCCGCAGCAATGCTCTCCGGATCAGCAGGGGCAGGAGGCCTTGTGCGCCCGCCGGTTCAAGTTCTATCTGATATATTTGATACACTAGCCGCGCTCATGGCAGAGGACAATCCGGCGGATCAGGAGGCCCATAATACAAAAATTGCAAAGGTGAGAGAGCAGATCGTGCAAGCCAAAGCGGATCTGGCCGCAGAAAAAGACAGGATGGCCGCAGAGCGGGCCGCTTTAGACGCCCAGGCTTATAAGCTCATGCTTGACCAGAACGCATCACAGGAGGTCTTAAAGCGGAAGCACATTTCACGCCTGCCGTTAGGGTTTGATCCCCGGAATCTCTTTCACACTCCAGGAGCTGGACCCAGTAATCCGCCGCGGCACCTGGAGACAAACTGGATTGAGGCACCAGGACCAGGGGGGACGGTCCAACCTCGCCTGATGGAACCTCCTCAGCAGAACATTGTGATTCTTCCACCGGTCCAGACGCCCCCAGGTCATTATTCTAATCCTATGGACAACCTTGTTGCGGCCGCCGCGCGATTAGAGGCTATCCCAGTCGAAGGGGACTCTCCGCAAGCGATAGAGATGCGCCGGGTTAAGGAGCTTCTCCGGACCGCGCTGATTCGGCAGGAAGCATACTCGTACAGCCGTGATCGGATTCACTCTACGCCTCGTCCAAGCCGGAGCTATAGCAGGCGCATGGATGAACCGGCCATATCGAGCAATGCGCGAGGCCGTGAAGCAGCCCATGGCAATAGCCCGACAGGCGGTGTTCGCGATGCTCAGGATGTGGTGGACCGGGCCCGGGCACGAAGGGAAGCCGAGTTAGCAGCGCAGGATGATGCGGATCAACTTACACCGGTTCGCCCTACCACCCTTGCCGGACCAGGAGTCGCATCCGCTTTGGGAGTGCCTTGTTTAATCCCCGCTTTACGCAATGTGCGCCTGCCCAAAGATTTCAAGGGTCCACGCAAGGTGTCGAATTACACCGCTGATTTATCCCCTGAAGCGTGGATAGAGAGTTATGAGATGGCCATGGAGATGTTAGACGTGGATGAGACCGCATGTGCAAAATACTTCACCATGATTCTTGAAGGCACGGCGCGTACCTGGTTGAAGAGCCTACCGCCCAATTCTGTCGGCTCATGGGCCCAATTGCGGGCCCGGTTTATCCAGAATTTCAAGGATACGTGTAAGCAGCCCAAATCCATAGTAGACCTGGCGGCTTGTGTCTAGGGGGAAGGAGAATCAAAGACCCATTGGGTGCGCCGCGTTTCGGAAATTTTGCACTCGTCCGACAGGATTAATGCTGACTCTGCGATCTTAACCCTGGAAGGCAACTGCCGGTTTGAGCCTTTAAAATTGAAATTGGGACGCATGAAGCGGTTCTGTAATGACATGGGAACCCTCATGGCCGCTCTAGTGAAGTATGCTGATTCGGACAGTACCAAGGATCCCGAGACTGATGATGATGAAGCAGGGAAGGGAAGGAAGAATAGCAACTCCAAACAGCAGCAGTATAAACCGGTGGGTCATGGAAACAGAGGCAAACACAAGGCGGATGGCAGCATGGACTTTGTGGCCAACACTAATGCACAGGACAGGGGGCAGCGGCGCAGAGGTAAAGCAGCAAATCGTAATGGGGCTCCCAATCCTAACGCAAGCCGCTTGAGTTATTTGATGAATCAGCCTTGCCCGAAGCACGGGACGAAGGAGGCGCCGGCTAACCATCTTTGGAAGGACTGTTATATCATGCAGGAGTTTAAAAACTCTAATGCCTTCCGGTATGATCACGGGTCAGGTGGCAGTTCAGGATCCGGTTTTCGTGGGCCGGATCACGATGGAGCTTCCGGTTCAGGTCGCAATCAGGGCGGTCACAATCACCAGAATAATTAGAACGGCCAGCAGCAGCAGCAGCAGCAGTCGGGTTATCAGAGCCAGCCAAAATAGTTGAACAATGGGCAATATCATGTTTTCACAACTAGCTTGGATAAACGCGACCGAAAACTCCACAAGCGAGCGGTGAATTCTGCTGAACCGGCCTTACCATGTTACTTGCGCTGGTCGGAACAGCCTATCGTGTGGAGCAGAGAGGATCACCCGCCCCGGGTTGATAATCCGGGCCAGCTAGCATTAGTGGTAGACCCTCAGGTGGGGGGTTATAAATTCACCAAGGTACTCATGGATGGAGGAAGCAGTATTAACATACTATACTATGAGACATTCTGTCGCATGGGTTTAATAGACAAAGATCTCAGACCGTCTAATACGGTGTTCCATGGTGTGGTGCCTGGCAAATCTGCATATCCTGTTGGTAAGATAGCCTTGGACGTGGCTTTTGGGGACGAGCACGACTCCCGGTCAGAAAAACTAACATTTGAGGTGGTGAAGATCCAGAGCCCATATCATGCCTTGTTTGGCCGGCCGGCTTACGCCAAGTTCATGGCGCGGCCTTGTTATATCTACTTGCAGCTCAAGATGCCGGGTTACAAGGGGACAATAACGGTTCATGGGAGCCGTAGGGTCGCTTTGGAATGTGAGGAAGGTGATGCGGCTTATGCAGAGTCGGTCTGTGCCACGGAGGAGTTGAAGTACTATAAGGACAATGTTGATCCAGCGGATATGACTCCTTTGAAGAAGCCAACTACAGAGCATGATTCGGATCTGAAGTTCAAATCGGCAGCTGAGACCAAGCTTGTTGACTTTGTGCCCGACGATTCGTCCAAGCAGTTCACTGTCAGTGCCAATTTGGACCCCAAATAGGAAAGCGCGCTCATCGAGTTCATCCGTGAGAATCGGGACATCTTCGCATGGAAACCATCCGACATGCCAGGTGTACCGAGGGAACTCGCTGAGCACACTCTTAATGTGGATCCTAGGTATAAACCGGTGAAGCAATTCCTCCGCCAGTTTAACGAAGAAAGGCGAAAGGCCATTGGAGAGGAAGTGGCCAGGCTTTTGGCAGCTGGCTTTATCATTGAGGTGTTCCATCCAGAGCGGCTTGCTAATCCGGTGTTGGTTCTTAAGAAAAATGGCACTTGGCGTATGTGTGTGGATTACACAGATCTTAACAGGGCCTGTCCAGCGGATCCTTTTTCCCTCCCCCGCATTGACCAGTTCATTGATGCCACGGCGGGTTGTGAGCGTTTGAGTTTTTTGGATGCATACTCTAGATATCATCAGATTAAAATGGCGGTTAAGGACCAGGAGAAAACAGCGTTTATTACTCCCTTTGGAGCCTTCTGCTATGTATCTATGCCCTTCGGACTCAAGAGTGCCCAAGCCACCTATCAACGGTGTGTACAGAATTGCCTGCATAAACAGATCGGCCGTAATGTGCACGCCTATGTGGATGATATTGTAGTAAAATCAAGGCAGAAGGAGACGCTGGTGGATGACTTGAAGGAAACCTTTGACAATTTGCGGGTTTACAAGATGATGCTTAATCCGGCCAAGTGTGTCTTTGGTGTTCCGGCAGGCAAGTTACTAGGTTTCCTGGTGTCTAATAGAGGAATTGAGGCTAATCCGGAGAAGATTACAACTATCACCTCCCTGGCTAAACCGAAGTGCATCAATGATGTTCAACGCTTGGCGGGCCGAATCGCCGCACTAAGCCGGTTTATCAGCCGCCTCGGAGAAAAGGCCATTCCTTTGTACCAAATGCTGAGGAAGACAGACCATTTCATTTGGAGTCCGACTGCTGATGAAGCATTTGAGGACTTGAAGCAGCAGTTAGCCAATCCGCCTGTCCTTGCAACTCCGATCGACAAGGAGCCACTATTATTATACGTAGCAGCCAATGCTCGGGCAGTTAGTGTGGCTATTGTGGTGGAACGCAAGGAGGCAGGCAAGGAGTATCCGGTTCAGCGGCCGGTTTATTATATCAGCGAAGTGCTTATTGAATCCAAGCAAAGGTATCCGCATTGGCAGAAGCTGGTCTATGGTGTTTTCATGGCCAGTCGGAAGTTGAAGCAGTATTTTCAAGGGCACCCCATCATAGTGGTCAGTTCAGCTCCCTTGGGTGACATCATACAGAACCGGGAGGCGACTGGCCGAATTTCCAAGTGGGCTATAGAGCTTGGGCCACACGGACTAAAGTATGTACCTCGGACGGCGGTGAAGTCTCAAGCACTTGTCGATTTCATCAATGATTGGACGGATTTACAAGCACCAGAGGAGAAGCCGGATCACACATATTGGACTATTCATTTTGATGGATCCAGGCAACTGGAAGGCTCGGGGGCTGGAGTCGTATTAACTTCCCCACGAGGTGATAAGTTTTGTTATGTTCTCCGCTTAATGTTCCCTTGTACTAATAATGCAGATGAGTACGAAGCCTTGCTCCATGGTCTCCGGATGGCTAAAGAGATGAACTTAAGCCGGGTTAAGTGCTTCGGTGACTCGGACCTCGTGGCTCAAAAGGTGTCTGGCACTTGGGATTCTAAGGACCCGCTCATGGCTGCATATCGTCGGGAGGTGGATAGTATTGCGGGTTGTTTCAAGGATTATCAAGTGGATCATGTGGACCGTCGGAAGAATGAAGCGGCGGACGCTTTAAGCCGGTTGGGTTCTCAGCGCAAACCGGTCCCGCCTAATGTCTTTCTGGACGTGTTGCACAACCCGTCAGTCCAGCTCCCAGGTGAAGAGGATTTGGCTATTCCTGATCCAAAGGCTCAATTGGTGGCAGCACTGCATGCTATTTCGGATTGGACGGTTCCTTATCTTACGTACATGAACCGAGGGGAGTTACCAGAGGATGAGATTCTAGCCAGGCAGATAGTCCGGCGATCCAAGTCGATGACGATTGTTAATGGTGAATTGCATCATTGCAGTGTATCAGGGGCGTTTCAACGTTGTGTTTCTCCTGAGGAAGGCTGTGAAATATTAAGAGAAATCCATGAAGGGGATTGTGGACATCACGCCGGTTCAAAGTCTCTGGTAGCAAAGGCGTTTCGTCACGGGTTCTACTGGTTGACAGCGCATGCTGACGCGGAGGACTTGGTTAAACGGTGTGATGGATGTCAGAAATTTTCAAGGCGTGCTCATGTGCCGGCTCAAGAATTGAGGATGATCCCAATAACGTGGCCGTTTGCAACTTGGGGGCTGGATATGGTCGGACCTTTGAAAAGATCCAAGGATAAGAAAACCCACCTTTTGGTGGCAGTTGACAAATTTACCAAGTGGGTTGAAGCGGAGCCTGTCAACAAGTGTGATGCAGCAACAGCGGTGCAGTTCATCAAAAAGGTGATTTTCCGGTTTGGTTTTCCACACAGTATCATTACTGACAATGGTACCAATTTATCCAAGGGCGCTATGAAGGAGTTCTGTGAACGTGAGCACATCCGACTTGACGTGTCGTCAGTGGCACACCCCCAGTCCAATGGACAGGCAGAACGAGCTAATCAGGAAATCTTGCGAGGCATCAAACCCTGGCTTATGGTCCCATTGCAAAGAACACCAGGATGTTGGGTTGAAGAACTACCATATGTGTTATGGAGTATCAATACTACGCCAAACCGGTCCATAGGATACACACCATTTTTCATGGTCTATGGAGCAGAGGCAGTTCTCCCTAGTGATATCCGGCACGATTCGCCTCGTGTGGCAGCTTATGTTGAAGCGGACAATGAGACAGCACGGCAAGACGCTTTGGACCTATTGGACGAGGAGCGTGATATAGCGGCTGCCCGTTCGGCGATTTACCAGCAAGATCTTTGTCGCTATCACAGTCGCCGGGTTAGAACCAGAACTTTTCAAGAAGGAGATTTGGTGCTTCGATTCATCCAAGATCAGACGGATATGCACAAGTTATCCCCACCTTGGGAGGGACCTTTCATGGTCAGCAAGAATTTGCACAAGGGGTCGTACTATCTGATGGATATTCGAGAGCATAAAGACTCACGTACATCAGAGGAGGAGACCAACAGGCCGTGGAATATAGCTCATCTTCGGCCTTACTACACTTGAGCCATCGGCTCTATCTATGTACATATCATGACAGTGTATATATTATCTTTGATATAATAAAACCGGAGCCTCAGCTAAAGCGGGGTCTCTGTCTTTCTTATCATGCGTGGTTACCTGGAGTGGTTCTGTTTTTAAAGCGGCCTCCGGTTTTCCCCTTGACATTTGCTTTTTATATATCACTTGGGGCCTTGGTCGTGTCCGAACCAACGCGACACCTTTTGATAGGCGACAGCCACCAGATCACTTGGGGACATGGTCACGTCTGAACCAGTCACGCCTCTTGATCGGCCTAAGGCCACAAAATCACTTGCGGGCTTGGTCGAACCCGAACCATTGCCACGCCTCTTGATCTGGCATATATGCCACGAATCATTTGGGGACCTGGCTGACTTGAATCATTGTCACTCCTATTGGGGGCTTGGTCCTGTCCGACCATGGTAACACCATTTGATCAGCTCAGTATAGCATATTTTTTGCAAGTGGTTTTTATCATTGCCTTTGCTTCCATGTTATTTTCATGGTTTGTTTGTTCTTTGTTTTTGTTGGCTTTCTTTTATGTCAGCAAACAGCCTTTTTCCGGTTCAGCCGATGGATTTGATTCCCCTTTAATCCGGAGAAGTATGCCCGGTTTACCTTTTCTTTTACGGGAGCTGTTTTCTCCCCCCTTATTGACGGTAATGGTTTATAAAACCTCCGCTTCAAGCTTGGCTAAGCCAGCTTCATGCCCAGACATGGCAGGAAATATGAATTGAAGTTTTTCGAACAAAAGCTTCAGTACTTATGCGTGAAGGCATATTCAAGGCAGAAGTATTAACTATTCTATTACAAGGAAGCACGGTGCCCAAATAAGATCGTTGTTCTTTTGGAAAGATGCCAAAGACAGCTATCCAAACCGGCTTCCGGTTCAAGCCTGCTCCTCATCATCCGCCACTTCAGCTTCCTCGTCTCTACCCATTGGCTGGAAATCAACAGTGGTCCAGTCGATTCCCATTAAAGCTTGGAAAACAGCCTCTTCATGGATTAGGGAAGACGGTTCAATATCAGGAGCGTAAGTGTGCTTACGGATTGGAGGGATCAGATTCTCCGCTTCAAGAGTTGGGGCAGGCACTCGCTTGTTCTGGTCATTGTATTGTGCTTGATAATGCGTCAAGTCTGCCTCTTCAGCTAGCTGACAAGCCAGAGGGTGCACTGCACGGTTTATTGCCCTTAAATCCTCTTCGTTAAATTCAGAGCCATCTTCCTTCAGGCTGGGATAGCCTTGAGATGCTTCCACAGGGTCGAAATCTGGCACCCATGCCTTTGCCCGGATCAAAGCGTTAATAGCTCCGGTTCGAGCAGCAGATTTCTTCAGCTCCTCCATCCGGGCCGGAAGCATCGACAACCTGTTAAGAGTGTCCTGGATTAAAGAAGGTGCCGGGTTGTTATGAGAGGCTGTGGTGATGATCCGCTGGGCTCCGGTATATAATTGTTCCACTAAGGTGTAGGCATCCTTCAGTTTCTTCCGCACATCATTTCCTAAGTGCCCAA
Organism: Triticum aestivum; assembly: GCF_018294505.1. NCBI lineage: Eukaryota > Viridiplantae > Streptophyta > Magnoliopsida > Poales > Poaceae > Triticum > Triticum aestivum. Next base: position 531,647,438 of record NC_057794.1, read on the forward strand.
TGCGTGTGCCTACAACAATACAGGGACGGTCTCACGCCGGATTTACATTACAGCAGGTTCAAAGTATCACAGAAGTTAAAAGGAGCTTACCAAAGATTGCAGCGGTCATGGAGTGTATTTGCTGCTTTACGGCCATAAGTTCATCCACCACCGGTTTAAGGGCAGCTTCAGCATTTTCCGCTCTTTTGGTTAAAGCGGCCTTCTCAGTGGCCCAATCAGCCCGCTCTTTCTTGAAGCCCTTTTTCAGCTGTTCAGCGGTGCTCAAGGCGCTGGTTAGTTCTTCCTTTGCCTTGTCTGTTTCAGCCTGTTGGGTTTTCAAGGCCTCCTGCAAATCGGCAATCCGGTCCTCCTTGATTCTCACCTCAGCCTGCATACAGACAGCATTTAGGTTTCAACAAACGGTCCAAAGAAATTGAAGTATCAACCACATAAACAAAGTTATACGCCTGATACTTGGGGGCTAATGCACCGCTAAATTCTCATCAAGTTATTAGATTGCAAAGTCCCAAGCTCAATACAGGTATTCAACTTGGCACTTGGGGGCTAATGGCTATTTGATCAAATTATGTTCTAAGGATAGTTTTTCTGTCCGAGCCCCGGTCTAATTCTGCTAAGTTAAACCGGCCCTTGGGGGATATATTAATGGATTTCAAAAGTGTTGAGGATCATATTCAAGTCCCGGTTTGACGAAAGCTACAAACCGACCCTTGGGGGCTAGGAGGATTGGTGCAAAGGCAGGCAGTAAAGAAGTAAGTTACCTCAAATTTATCCCTCATCATTTTTACCAGACCAGCTTCACAGTCACGGCTAGTATAAAGCCGGTTTAGATATCCGGAATGAAGATCTTGGGCGCTCAGAGCAGCATATGTCTCCAGTTCAACATCCCATTTTTCTTTATTCAGAGCGGAAAAATCCTCTTGTATGGTATGCTTGGTTAAGGTGACAGGATTCCCGGGTTCAAAGTGGCCTACACCGGTAATCACAACATCATCATCTTTGTACTCGCCGGTTTGTATTAGTGTGATCGGTTTGACAACAGGACTGTGGGATTTCTCAATCCGGACGGAGCTGACAGGCGGGTCAGCAGAGACTGAAGTATTAATAGGCCTCTCTTCGGGAATAGCATTGTCTTTTAAAGGAGGATCATTGGGAATATCCTCAGGAGCAAATGCCTCAAGATCTAGCGTTTTGTCATGTTCTTGGGCTACATCCTCTTAGGCCGCTTTATCCAGGCGGGCTTTCTTGCTCGGTTTAGGTTTGGCCCTAAAAGAAAACCAAAGAGTCAAGGAAAAGCATAAGCCATTACACAGTGTACTGGAAGCATATGTTCAGCTTAGCTTACCCAAGAACCGTTTTTAGCGGTGGTAGCTGAGTGGCTGACGATTCACCAGAAGATGAATGAGAAGTAACCTGATAATTGGAGTCGGATGGGTTAAGAGGTTGACGGAAGAAACCCGCTTTAGGATGTAAATCAACAAAAAGGTCAGAGACCTCGGAGCGGCCTTTTCGAACCGGACTGTTTGGTAAACCGGTGGAGGTAACTACCTGGCCACTGTGCCGGGTTGTGTGGCGAACTTCATGTTGCTGAATCTTCATATGAAATTTAGGATCCAAATAAGCAAGAGGATGAGAAAATTTAACTTTCCGGTTTGCCTATCGAAGTTTTGGCAAAGGCAAGATTTCTGAATCGGAAGAGAGAATAGTTACCTCAACGAATTCCGCATTGCTGGCTTCAGCGTCATCCTGACAAGCATCATCATCAATAAGGCGTGTAAAAAATAAGCCAAGCGAGTCAAGTTCTACCTCAAGGTCTGGGTTACCCACATCATCATCAATAGCTGGATTAGATGAAGCAGTGGTTTTTCTCTTATGAGCTGGCTTCTTAATAACCTTGGTCTTGGGACGGATTGGCCGCCCTGCTTTCTCCGTTTTGTCTTGAAGAAGTTTCTTGCTCCGAAACGGATTATCGCCCTGGATCAGCAGTAATTAAATGTCAAACATATAAAGCAGTAACCGGTTCAACAATAGAGCAATTAAAATATTACCGCTGGCGGTTTGTTGGTGGTGCAGTAAGGAGGCAGTCCGGTTTGAGCACAGAGGTGCTCCGGTTCATTCAGTATCTTTTTCACAGATTCTGTGACTTCGTCATCGGGGAGTTGGATTTTAGTGTGTCGGAGTGGGTCATCGACACTATCAGTATACTTGCACATCAAATTGGAGCGCCGGCATAGAGGCAGTATGCTCCATGATATCCAACAGCGTGCAAGATCTATTCCCGTTAAGCCGTTGGCCATAAAAGCTCGGAGCTTGGACAGTTGCGGAGCGTATTTAATTCTTTCCTTGGCGCTTAGTCTTTGTGGAAAAGGGTGCGTGTTGCTGAGCCGTTCCGGACGGAAACCAGGCAAGGGATTTTCATTGTCAGGGGAGGTATCCTTGCAATAAAACCAAGTTGCATTCCACTCCTTGGGGGTGAGTATGGAGTTTGACATGGGGATAAGCAATTTCCTTCCTCATCTGAATGGCCATACCGCCCAATTCAGTGTTGGGGCCATCGGTGAATTCAGTGCGACGGTTTAAATGAAAGAGGTCTCTAAACAATTCGACTGAAGGCTCCTCTTGAAAGTATACCTCAGAGAGCACTTGAAAGTGGCATAGATTGGTAATGGAGTTGGGGCCAATATCCTGTGGACGGAGCTGAAAATTGGCTAACACATCCCGGTAAAATTTAGAGCCGGGCGGTTTGAAGCCCCGGGCCAAGTGATCTGCGAAGACCACAACCTCTCCTTCCTGGGGGGTAGGTGGACATTCATTTCCAGGAACCCTCCAGTGGATCGTATCTTTACTGTCTAAAGCGCCGATCAAGACTAGATCGTCCAACTGTGGTTCCGTGACGCGAGAAGGAACCCAATTGCACTCATACACTTGTTTGGCCATGACGAGATCTACAAGAAATAGATGATCCGGTTCAAGAACATGCTGGGTAAAAGAAGGTGTTGATCTAAACTGCGATAAACCGGTCTTCCATAATGCGGCATCATGTGGATTCTGGCGGTTCAACCAGGGGACTAATGGTATACACCGGTTTAGTAACTTTTTTCTATGATAAGTTAAACCGCCTGACCTAAGCATCGGAAGAAATTGAAGCTATGGACAACTAGGTATATAGAAACAGGTTTCACAAGATCTTATTACAGCCACGGATCTACAGCGAGCTCACAAAAACAGAAAATATTCCGAAGAGTAAGGCGGAACGGAAGTGAACCATTGAGCGGGTATGTGCGTGAGATCTATGGGCTTAGATAAGAAATAACAGGCGGATGCTTAAAGATTACTACTAAACACAGCGGGAGTTTACAGATTCATCCAAGAGTCGGAATACAAGTATGAGCAAATGACGAACACAGCACGAACATGGAACCCTAAGAACAGATCTAGGTCAAAAAGAGGAGAAAGCTTACTGGGAACGGAGAAGATGCGGAATGATACCGCAGTGCTCTGGTGCGCTCAGGTTGATGCAGCGGCCCAAGACGAAGCAGAGGTCGACGGTGGCGGTGGAGCTCCAAGGCTGGCAACGCGAGGAAGACGAAGAAGAAGAGATGAGGGGAAAAGAAAGGAGATAACCATTCGGTCTTATTTATAAGGCAACAGAGTTAGGTCAAGCGCGCGGATCCAGGAGCTGCCGTTAAAAGAGGGCGTTATAAATGACAAATTTCATGATGACGTCATGCTGGTTTACAACAACCAGAAATGATGACAACATGGCGGTTTACCAATTACCAGAAGATGTCCAAGACACAAGATTTTGTGAAGGATTGACATGAACCAGTTCAAATCAATCTGGGGCCTAATGTTGGGGATATTACCACTAGGCGTAAACCGGCCTACTTGGGCCGGGTTAACTTCATTAGTGGTATAAGCAGATGGAGGCCCAAGGCCTATAGTCGGTTTAGAATCTGTAGCCGTAAACCGACCTGATGTATAACTTGTATTGTAAGTTAGGAATAGAGAGATACCAACCGGGATACGAGTATGAACTGGTTGGGACTCTATGGACCGACGGGTGTCACCCGTGTATATAAGGGGGCGACCCGGCGGCGGTTCAGGACAGACAACGACAACTCGAGCCTGGGCGAAGCTTGTTTGCTCCCTAGCCATCGAGACCATATCAATTCCATCACAACTAGACGTAGGCTTTACCTTCATCGAAGGGGCCGAACTAGTATAAAACCCTCGTGTCTTTGCGTCCACTTTAACCCCTTCAAGTAAACCCGTGGCGATGGCTCCACGACTAAGTCCTTTCACTAGGACATCTGCCGTGACAAATCCACGACACCTCCCCCAGCGCCTATATATATGTGAGGGGCAGCCCTGATTGTGCTTGATGGTTACCCCCTCTCTCTTTCTCTCTCTCTCTCACGGGAAAAGTTTCCTCCGCCGTGAGGCTGCTCCGCCGCTACCTCTAGTTCTCCATGTTGTTTCATTCTAGACGGCGAAGCTTTGCTGGATTGATGATCTCGTACGGCGTCGATACCGGCAAAGGGATCATCACTTTGATCCTCATTTGAGTGCAAAAATTCTCGCGGTTGGGAGTTTAATCGTATAGCTGCGGGAATCTGCACCAATTTTGTTCACCATCTCTTCCCTCTCTTGTGTTAATTGGTAAAGATCAGATATGAACCTCTTTGCATCTTCATAGTGATCCTTGGTTTGTCCGTAGGTACGGAATTTTTTATTTTCTACTACGTTTCCCAACAGATAATGCACTGATTACTTTGAAGTTTGAACATTGCTTCATTATTAAGCATAAAATAAAAATATTGCAAAAGAACTTTAGTGTTTTATCATGAATGGCTAAGTGGGTTATTACTTTAGTGGATGGTGAATTCATCGCTCTTGTAGCTCCGCAACTTCGGCTTTGTAGTAGGTGTTAGGTCAGTGCGTGCATGTGGCGGCGGTGCGCGGGCATGTTCACCTAAGTTGTACTCGTTGTTTCTAAGGAAAACATCAGTGTTCTACAAACAGTTGCAGCATGTCGTGCTCAATTTCAGTAACTTTTCCTTTGATCTTTCTTGGTAAGTGAAAACTGGACATGTTTTGTGACGGATAATCTGCACAGTACTCCATGATCAAGCCAATAATCCGTCCGGAGTCTTGGACCAAGGTTGTGAGGAGGAAATCTGCCCGTCGGACATTGGCTCAACCACCGCCGGCGGCGACCGCGGCGTCAAGGGCGATGATTCCAGATATCGGGATCAGGGAGGCCCGGGCGCAACGTTTGAACGACCTGTTGGGCTCGTTTGGGCCGTCGGTGGAGGCGGACAATCTAGCATGCGGCTTAACGATCGGGAGTGGGCTGGGACTAGCGGGGCATGAGGCCCAGGCAAAACCGGCTAGCACATCTTGTGAGTACGTAGACGCATCCTGAGTTGCATCGATACGTCCTCGTTTCCCTTCGTCGCCATCGTCTAGCATTCGGTCGCGCATCGCTACTCCTGCATTTCCAGCGTGCACGTCGGGACATGCCGTTCACATCCCGCCCCTCGCCATGGCGGGGCGCGGTGCTACTGATCAACAAGGGCTTAGGCCCCGGCCCATGTGGCTACTGCTGTCGTGCCTCGGGCACCTCCTCTCGCCCACAAGCCGCCGCCCCGCACGCCACTGCCGCCGTCCCGGGAGGGGGGGTCTAATCAGGTGACGGCAACAACACAAGCGCCGAAACCCAAGGGTGCCCTTCCGCCACATGTTGTGGCGCAGCCACACCAGAACCGACCAGGTCCAGAGAACTTGGAGCTCGCGGGTGATGCTCCTGTCACGGGAAGGGCAGGGCCGCCGGCACGCCATGGTGGTGGTGGTGGTGGCGCTGGCTATCATCGTTTCCCGGCGTCCCATGGCAGAGATTATGGTCAGGCTGGTCGTGATCCGCCCCGGAGTCAATGGGGAGACGACGGATATGACGCTTATGGCGAGGGTCAGCATCGCGGCTCGTCGTCATCGGGCGATGGTCGTGGCTATGCTTGGCCGAGCGATGGATCGACGGAGCGGCCATTTTACGGCCTTCCGGGAGGTTTTGTTGAGGGGGCATCTGGCCCGGACTACCGGCAGAGAGGTGGCTACAGAGGTAATTGTAATGGTCGCGGTGGCAGGAACCGCTACTGTCAGCCCCCACCGCCCATCACTACTACTGTGTTCGAGGTTGCTGAGCAGACAGTGTCCTCTGAGGCGGGTACGGCGCAGACGTCCGTGTTGTCTGGTCAGGTCTTGGCTGCGGTCTCGGCATTGGCTATGGCGGCTGTGCCCGCGCCTGAGCAGGTGGTGGCGGGTGCTGTCAGTGTCACTGACAAGCCAGGTGGTGAGAGAGCTAGCAAATGGGCCCGTAAGAAAGAGAAAATGCTTTGCTATCGCTGTGGTGAGCAGGGGCACTTCATTGCGGAATGTACAGCGGAACTGTGTGATACTTGTTCCAAACCGGTCCATGCTACGGGAGAGTGCCCGCTTTTGCGTGAACCAATGCCGGGTGTGACTATTTATGGCGTTTGCTGCAAGGAGTTGATGTTTTTCGAGTCTCCGAGTGCTTTGGAGGTACCTGATGTGCCCCAGAATGCGACCACTGGGATAGTGAAAGTGACCCACGGCGTATTGACAGATGCACAGATCCTGCATAGGCTGAATGAGCTAGCTCCAGGTAACCATCAGTGGGAACTTATTAGGCTTGAGGATAATATGTACAAGGCTGACTTCCCATCGACTGGGGACTTGGAGCGGATTCTGAGTTTTGGGTTGTGCAGAGTTCCTGGCACTCAGTGCATCCTCGAGTTTCATGAGTGGAAGACAGTTGAACCAAAGGGTAAACCGCTCACTCGGGTTTGGCTAAGATTCTCGGGGGCACCTTCTAAGCCGCTGAATGATGTTCGAGTGGAGGCTAGTTTGGGGACGCTGGTTGGGAAGACCGAGAGGGTGGATATGGCTTTCACCAGAGCTAACGGAGTGGCCAGATTGCTTGTCAGTATCTTAGACATTGAATATGTGCCGGGTGTGGTTAAGTGGGTTCACAGAGGCATGGTTTTTGACCTCGAGATTGAGTTCGAGGACACAAAGCTCTTCACGGAGGCTTTGGCTACGAATGATGTTGATATGCTTGATAAGGATGATGGATCGGGCAATAAGGAGGTGCGCGAGGGTGACCGTGGGTGCGAGGCGTCTAACATTCCTGGTTCTAAGGTGTCGGCATCTGGGAGCGCGACTGTCCCATCGACGGTTGCACCCATGAACTCACTGAGATTTGGGTCCTTCAAGCCTGCCTCCGCTCCTCCTCGATTGTGGAGCGATCGGGTGGAGAGTGATGACGTGCTTGAGCGATCGCTTCCTCCTTTGGATTTTGCTATTGCTGATGATCCGGTGGTTGATGAGTCTATCGCTGCAGTTCCCTCGGTGGAGAGTTCACCGACATCACCGGTAGAGATTGATATTGATGTCCATGTGTGCCTAGTTGGCGGGGGTGTTCGTGGGCAGGTAGCCTTACGACATACATCTCCGTCTCCTGTGGCAGTGGTCGTGCCGCGGGACTATGATATGGTCGGACAGGGAGGGGGCGCGAGAAGGAGGCCTCCTCCCCTGCCTCCCCTTCGATGCACTCATCCACGATTGCCGGTCAGGGTGGGGGCGCGGGCAGGAGGCCCCCGCCCTTCCCTCTCTGTTAGCACGTTCCGCGACAGCAGCTGGACCGGGAGGGGTGCACTGGCAGGAGGCCTCTGCCCCTACCTCCCCCTTGGCACTCTCATCTGCGGCAGTGTCCGTGGTGGCTGCTTCGCCTCGGGCGGCGAGCCTGATGGTGAACTCCCCTCACTTCGGCGGTGGGTCCAGGATAGGAGGGGGCACGAGCAGGTGGCCTCCGCACCCTCTTCTCCTTTGGCTCAGGAGATCTTGACAGCTCTCAGGGGCTTCTCGGCGGCCCCAGCTCAGTTAAGTTCTGTTGGGGATCGGGCAGGAGGCCCCACCCCAAACAGGGCAATGCGCGAGGAGATCATTGCTTTTGGAGGGATCCCGGATCCTGTTTCGGAAGGACGACGAATGAGCAGTCGCCTTCAGGATCAGACAGATGTTGATGACATCCAACTCAGGTGCACCATGCGGGCGGCCAAGCTTCGTGACATTGAGGTCACCACGGGTATGCCGGTCAACACGTCAAACTCGATTTTACATTTTTTTCAATGATGAGATTGTTCACAATGCAAATCAATTAGGGGTTTCAGTAGGTAGTAATGGTAGTGAAATCACTAAATCAGTTAATGATATTCTCGATCTCGAAGCGGAGCGTGCTTTGGAATTCATTCGTAACTTAGCAGCCGTCAAACCCATGAATGAGTCAGACATAGATGCGTTGGGTGTTAGGGCGCTTGACAGTCTTTGTGCGGATCTGGCTCCTTCACTTCCTAAAAACATAGGATGATGAGGGTCCCGATTCCCCAAGAAACTCGTTACATGTAGATGTTCCAGAAGTTAGGTCCACGGAGTCCGGTTGTGAGGATCGGATACAGGATCACAATAAGCCTAAGCGGAAGTGGAAACGGAAGGTTTATCCCACTTCGGCTGTGCATAGAAGTGCTAGGATCCGTACATCTAAAAAAATTCATGATGAAATATGAGAGGCATATTTTGGAATAGCAGAGGTCTTAAGGACTTGCCTAAAAGAAGATTTCTAGTGGATGCATCTATAGAATACAAGTTGGATTTCATCGCCCTTTCAGAAACTGGGAGGGACAATTTCACCCCACAGTTTCTTAGTACTTTATCGGGGGGTGTTGATTTTGACTGGCATTGCCTACCCCAAAGAGGAAGGTCCGGTGGGATCTTTGTTGGGGAACGTAGTAATTTGAAAAATATTCCTACACACACACAGGATCATGGTGATGCATAGCAACGAGAGGGGAGAGTGTGTCTACGTACCCTCGTAGACCAAAAGCGTAAGCGTTAGCACAACGCGGTTGATGTAGTCATACGTCTTCACGATCCGACAGATCCAAGTACCAAACACACGGCACCTCCGAGTTCAGCACACGTTCAGCTCGATGACGTCCCACAAACTCCGATCCAGTAGAGCTTCACGGAAGAGTTCCGTCAGCACGACGGTGTGATGACGGTCATGATGATGCTACCGACGCAGGGCTTCGCCTAAGCACCGCTACGGTATGATCGAGGTGGATTATGGTGGAGGGGGGCACCGCACACGGCTGGGAGAGATCAACAGATCAACTTGTGTGTCTAGAGGTGCCCCCTGCCCCCGTATATAAAGGAGCAAGGGGGGAGGCCGGCCGGCCCCTGTAGGCGCGCCAGGAGGAGGAATCCTCCTCCTAGTAGGAGTAGGATGCCCCTCTTTCCTACTCCTACTAGGAGGGGGAAAGGAAGGGGGAGAGAGAGAAGGAAAGGGGGGCGCCGACCCCTCTCCTAGTCCAATTCGGACCAGAGGGGGAGGGGCGCGTGGCCTGCCCTAGGCCAGGACACTCTCTCCACTAAGGCCCATAAGGCCCACTATTTCTCCCGGGGGGTTCCGGTAACCCTCCGGCACTCCAGTTTTCTCTCAAACCACCCGGAACACTTCAAGTGTCCGAATATAGTCGTCCAATATATCGATCTTTACGTCTCAACCATTTCGAGACTCCTCGTCATCTTTGTGATCATACCCGGGACTCTGAACTACCTTCGGTACATCAAAACACTAAAACCCATAATACCGATCGTCACCGAACTTTAAGCATGCGGACCCTGCGGGTTCCAGAACTATGTAGACATGACCGAGACACGTCTCCGATCAATAACCAATAGCACAATTCAAACCGCATAACGACATACGTTGTTCCCTTTGTCATCGGTATGTTACTTGCCCGAGATTCGATCGTCGGTATCTCAATACCTAGTTCAATCTCGTTACCGGCAAGTCTCTTTACTCATTCTGTAATGCAACATCCCGCAACTAACTCATTAGTCACATTGCTTGCAAGGCTTATAGTGATGTGCATTACCGAGAGGGCCCAGAGATACCTCTCCGACAATCGGAGTGACAAATCCTAATCTTGATCTATGCCAACTCAACAAGTACCATCTGAGACACCTGTAGAGCACCTTTATAATCACCCAGTTACGTTGTGGCGTTTGGTAGCACACAAAGTGTTCCTCTGGTAATCGGGAGTTGCATAATCTCATAGTCATAGGAACATGTATAAGTCATGAAGAAAGTGATATGTCTCCAACGTATCTATAATTTTTGATTGCTCCATGCTATATTATCTACTATTTTGGACATTATTGGGCTTTATTATCCACTTTTATATTATTTTTGGGACTAACCTATAAACAGGAAGGCCAGCCCAGAATTGTTGTTTTATTGCCTATTTTAGGGTTTCGAAGAAAAGGAATATCAAACGGAGTCCAAACGGAATGAAACCTTCGGGAACGTGATTTTCTCAACGAACAAGACCCGGGAGACTTGGACCCTGCGTCAAGAAAGAAAAGAGGAGGCCACGAGGTAGGGGGCGCGCCTACCCCCCCCCCCCCAGGCGCGCCCTCCACCCTCGTGGGCCCACTATTGCTCCACCGACATACTCCTTCCTCCTATATATACCTACGTACCCCCAAACGATCAGATACGAAGCCAAAACCCTAATTCCAGCGCCGTAACTTTCTTTATCCACGAGATCCCATCTTGGGGCCTGTTCCAGAGCTCCACCGGTGGGGGCATCGATCACGGTGGGCTTCTACATCAACAGCATAGCCCCTCCGATGAAGTGTGAGTAGTTTACCTCAGACCTACGGGTCCATAGTTAGTAGCTAGATGGCTTCTTCTCTCTTTTTGGATCTCAATACAATGTTCTCCCCCTCTCTTGTGGAGATCTATTCAATGTAATCTTCTTTTTGCGGTGTGTTTGTTGAGACCGATGAATTGTGGGTTTATGATCAAGTCTATCTATGAATAATATTTGAATCTTCTCAGAATTCTTTTATGTATGATTGGTTATCTTTGCAAGTCTCTTCAAATTATCCATTTGGTTTGGCCAACTAGATTGGTAGTTCTTGCCATGGGAGAAGTGCTTAGCTTTGGGTTCGATCTTGCGATGTCCTTTCCCAGTGACAGAAGGGGCAGCAAGGCACGTATTGCATCATTGCCATCGAGGATAACAAGATGGGGTTTTCTTCATATTGCATGAGTCTATCCCTCTACATCATGTCATCTTGCTTAAGGCGTTACTCTGTTTTTAACTTAATACTCTAGATGCATGCTGGATAGCGGTCGATGAGTGGAGTAATAGTAGTAGATGCAGGCAGGAGTCGGTCTACTTGTCTCAGACGTGATGCCTATATACATGATCAAACCTAGATATTCTCATAAGTATGCTCAATTCTGTCAATTGCTCAATGGTAATTTGTTCACCCACCGTAGAATACTTATGCTCTCGAGAGAAGCCACTAGTGAAACCTATGGCCCCTGGGTCTATCTTTATCATATTAATCTCCTACTACTTAGTTATTTCCTTTGTTATTTACTTTGCCTTTATTTTACTTTGCATCTTTGTCACAAAAATACCAAAAATATTATCTTATCATATCTATCAGATCTCACTCTCGTAATTGGCCTTATAGGGATTGACAACCCTTATTTGCGTTGGTTGCAAGAATTTATTTGTTTTGTGCAAGTACGAGGGACTCGCGCGTAGCCTCCTACTGGATTGATACCTTGGTTCTCAAAAACTGAGGGAAATACTTATGCTACTTTGCTGCATCATCCCTTCCTCTTCAGGGAAAACCAATGCAGTGCTCAAGAGGTAGCAAGAAGGATTTCTGGCGCCGTTGCCGGGGAGATCTTCGCAAAAGTCAACATACCAAGTACCCATCACATACCCTTATCTCCCGCATTACATTATTTTCCATTCGCCTCTCGTTTTCCTCTCCCCCACTTCACCCTTGTCGTTTTATTTGCCCTTTCTCTCTCTATCCTCCCTCTCTTTCTCTATTCGCATCTTTTTGCCCGCTTGCTTTTTGTTTGCTTGTGTGTTAGTTTGCTTGCTTGTCACGATGGCTCAACATAATACTAAATTGTGTGACTTCACCAATACCAACAACAATGATTTTATTAGCACTCCGATTGCTCCTCTTACCGATGCTGAATCTTGTGAAATTAATACTGCTTTGCTGAATCTTGTCATGAAAGATCCGTTTTCCGGCCTTCCTAGTGAAGATGTCGCTACCCATCTAAATACCTTCGTTGATTTAATTGTGTGACATGCAAAAGAAGAAAAATGTGGATAATGATATTGTTAAATTGAAGCTATTTCCTTTTTCGCTTAGAGATCGTGCTAAAGCTTGGTTTTCGTCTTTGCCTAAAAATAGTATTGATTCATGGAATAAGTGTAAAGATGCTTTTATCTCTAAGTATTTTCCTCCTGCTAAGATCATCTCTCTTAGAAACGATATTATGAACTTTAAGCTACTTGATCATGAACATGTTGCACAAGCTTTGTAGAGAATGAAATTAATGATACGTAATTGCCCTACTCAAGGTTTAAATTTGTGGATGATTGTTCAGAATTTTTGTGCCGGATTGAATTTTGCTTCTAGAAATCTTTTAGATTCGGCCGCGGGAGGTACTTTTATGGAAATCACTTTAGGAGAAGCTACTAATCTCCTAGATAATATTATGGTTAATTATTCTCGATGGCATACTGAAAGATCTACTAATAAAAAGGTGCATGCGATAGAAGAAAATAATGATTTGAGTGGAAAGCTGGATGAACTTATGAAATTATTTGCTAATAATAGTGTTTTTTCTGATCCTAATGATATGCCCTTGTCTACTTTGATTGATAATAATAATGAATCTATGGATGTGAATTTTGTTGGTACGAACAATTTTGGTAACAATGCGTATAGAGGAAATTTTAATCCTAGGCCTTATCCTAGTAATCCCTCTAATAATTATGGTAATTCCTACAACAATTCTTATGGTAATTATAATAAGATGGCCTCTGATTTTGAATCTAATATTAAATAATTTATTACTTCGCAAAAGAATTTTAATGCTTTGATTGAAGAAAAATTGCTTAAGATTGATGATTTGGCTAGGAACGTTGATAGAATTACTCTTGATGTTGATTCTTTGAAACTTAGATCTATTCCACCTAAGCATGATATCAATGAGTCTCTCAAAGCCATGAGAATTTCCATTGATGAGTGCAAAGAAAGAACCGCTAGGATGCATGCTAAGAAAGATGCCTTTATAAGAGCGTGTTCTTCTAGTTCCTATGAAAATAAAGATGAAGATCTAAAAGTTATTGATGTGTCCCCTATTAAATCTTTGTTTTGCAATATGAATCTTGATAATGATGGGACTGAATATGATCCACCTTTACCTAGAAGGCATTCTAAGAATTCGGAATTTGTTGATCTTGATGCTAAATTTGATAAAAGTGGGATTGAAGAAATTAAAACCCTAGATGTTGCTAAACCCACTATTATGGATTTCAAGGAATTTAACTATGAAAATTGCTCTTTGATTGATTGTATTTCCTTGTTGCAATCCGTGCTAAATTCTCCTCACGCTTATAGTCAAAATAAAGCATTTACTAAACATATTGTTGATGCCTTGATGCAATCTTATGAAGAAAAACTTGAACTGGAAGTTTCTATCCCTAGAAAACTTTATGATGAGTGGGAACCAACTATTAAAATCAAAATTAAAGATCATGAATGCTATGCTTTATGTGATTTGGGTGCTAGTGTTTCCACGATTCCAAAGACTTTGTGTGATTTGTTAGGTTTCCGTGATTTTGATGATTGCTCTCTAAACTTGCACCTTGCGGATTCCACTATTAAGAAACCTATGGGAAGAATTAATGATGTTCTTATTGTTGCAAATAGGAATTATGTGCCCTTAGATTTTATTGTTCTTGACATAGATTGCAATCCTTCATGTCCTATTATTCTTGGTAGACCTTTCCTTAGAACGATTGGTGCAATTATTGATATGAAGGAAGGAAATATTAGATTCCAATTTCCATTAAGGAAAGGCATGGAACACTTTCCTAGAAATAAAATTAAATTACCTTATGAATCTATTATGAGAGCCACTTATGGATTGCCTACCAAAGATGGCAATACCTAGATCTATTCTTGCTTGTTATGCCTAGCTAGGGGCGTTAAACGATAGCGCTTGTTGGGAGGCAACCCAATTTTATTTTTATTCCTTGCTTTTTGCTCCTTTTTAGTAATAAATAATTTATATAGCCTCTGTTTTGGTTGTGTTTTTTTGTTTAATTAGTGTTTGTGACAAGTAGAACCGTTGGGAAGACTTGGGGAAAGTCTTGTTGAACTTGCTGTAAAAAACAGAAACTTTAGCGCTCACGAGAACTGCTGCCATTTTTATTTGGAAAGTGATATTTAGTTAATTATTTTTTAAGATGATTAATAGATAAATTACTCACGTCCAGAAATTTATTTTAGAATTTTTGGGGTTCCAGATCTTGCGCTAGCTACAGATTACTACAGACTGTTCTGTTTTTGACAGATTCTGTTTTTCGTGTGTTGTTTGCTTATTTTGATGAATCTATGGCTAGTAAAATAGTTTATAAACCATAGAGAAGTTATAATACAGTAGGTATAACACCAATATAAATAAATAATGAGTTCATTATAGTACCTTGAAGTGGTCTTTTATTCTCTTTCGCTAACGGAGCTCACGAGATTTTCTACTTTAAGTTTTGTGTTGTGAAGTTTTCAAGTTTTGGATAAAGATTTGATGGATTATGGAACAAGGAGTGGAAACAGCCTAAGCTTGGGGATGCCCATGGCACCCCCAAGATAATCTAAGGACACCTAAAATCCAAAGCTTGGGGATGCCCTGGAAGGCATCCCCTCTTTCATCTACTTCTATCGGTAACTTTACTTGGAGCTATATTTTTATTCGCCACATGATATGTGTTTTTCTTGGAGCGTCTTGTATGATTTGAGTCTTTACTTGTTAGTTTACCACAATCACCCTTCCTGTACACACCTTTTGATAAAGCCATACATGATTTGGAATTTGTTAGAATACTCTATGAGCTTCACTTATATCTTTTGAGTTATATAATTTTTATCTAGTGCTTCACTTATATCTTTTAGAGCATGGTGGTGGATTTGTTTTATAGAAACTATTGATCTCTCATGCTTCACTTAGATTATTTTGAGAGTCTTAAATAGCATGGTAATTTGCTTAAAATCCTAATATGCTTGGTACACAAGATTAATAATAAAACTTTCTTATGAGTGTGTTGAATACTATGATAAGTTTGATACTTGATAATTATTTTGAGATATGGAGATGGTGATATTAAAGTTGTGCTAGTTGAGTAGTTGTGAATTTGAGAAATACTTGTGTGGAAGCTTGTGATTCCCGTAGCATGCACGTATGGTGAACCGTTATGTGATGAAGTCGGAGCATGATTTATTTATTGATTGTCTTCCTTATGAGTGGCGGTCGGGGACGAGCGATGGTCTTTTCCTACCAATCTATCCCCCTAGGAGCATGCGCGTAATACTTTGCTTTGATAATTTGTATATTTTTGCAATAAGTATATGAGTTCTTTATGACTAATGTTGAGTCCATGGATTATACACACTCACACCCTTCCACCTTTGCTAGCCTCTCTAATATCGCGCACCTTTTGCCGGTATCATACACCCACCATATACCTTCCTCAAAACAGCCACCATACCTACCTATTATGGCATTTCCATAGCCATTCCGAGATATATTGCCATGCAACTTTCCACCGTTCCGTTTATTATGACACACTCCATCATTGTCATATTGCTTAGCATGATCATGTAGTCGACATTGTATTTGTGGCAAAGCCATCATTCATAATTCTTTCATACGTGTCACTCTTGATTCATTGCATATCCCGGTACACCGCCGGAGGCATTCATATAGAGTCATATTTTGTTCTAAGTATCGAGTTGTAATTGTTGAGTTGTAAGAAAAATAAAAGTGTGATGATCATCATTATTAGAGCATTGTCCTAGTCAGGAAAGGATGATGGAGACTATGATTCCCCCACAAGTCAGGATGAGACTCCGGACAAAAAATAAAAAAAATAAAAAAGAGGCCATAAAAAAGAGAGAGAAAAGGCCCAAATAAAAAATGAGAGAAAAAGAGAGAAGGGGAAATGCTACTATCCTTTTACCACACTTGTGCTTCAAAGTAGCACCAAGATCTTCATAGTAGAGAGTCTCTCATGTTATCATTTTCATATAGTAGTGGGATTTTTCATTATAGAACTTGGCTTGTATATTACAATGATGGGCTTTCTCAAAATGCCCTAGGTCTTCATGAGCAAGAAAGATGGATGCACACCCACTTAGTTTCTTTTTGAGCTTTCATATACTTATAGCTCTAGTGCATCCGTTGCATGGCAATCCCTACTCGCTCACATTGATACCTATTGATGGGCATCTCCATAGCCCGTTGATATGCCTAGTTGATGTGAGACTAGCTTCCCCTTTTTGTCTTCTCCACAACCACCATTCTATTCCACCTATACTGCTATGTCCATGGCTCACGCTCATGTATTGCGTGAAAATTGAAAAAGTTTTGAGAATGTCAAAAGTATGAAACAATTGCTTGGCTTGTCATCGGGGTTGTGCATGATTTAATTATTTTGTGTGGTGAAGATGGAGCATAGCCAGACTATATGATTTTGTAGGCATAACTTTCTTTAGCCATGTTATTTTGAGAAGACATGATTGCTTAGTTAGTATGCTTGAAGTATTATTATTTTTATGTCAATATGAACTTTTGTCTTGAATCTTTCGGATCTGAATATTCATACCACAATTAAGAAGAATTACATTAAAATTATGCCAAGTAGCACTCTGCATCAAAGATTCTGTTTTTATCATTTACCTACTCGAGGACGAGCAGGAATTAAGCTTGGGATATGCTTGATACGTCTCCAACGTATCTATAATTTTTGATTGCTCCATGCCATATTATCTACTGTTTTGGACATTATTGGGCTTCATTATCCACTTTTATATTATTTTTGGGACTAACCTATTAACCGGAGGCCCAGCCCAGAATTGTTGTTTTTTTGCCTATTTTAGGGTTTCGAAGAAAAGGAATATCAAATGGAGTCCAAACAGAATGAAACCTTCGGGAACGTGATTTTCTCAACAAACAAGACCCTGGAGACTTGGACCCTGTGTCAAGAAAGAAAAGAGGAGGCCACGAGGTAGGGCACACGCCTACCCCCTCCCCCCCAGGCACGCCCTCCACCCTCGTGGGGCCCATGTTGCTCCACCGACGTACTCCTTCCTCCTATATATACCTACGTACCCCCAAACGATCAGATATGGAGCCAAAACCCTAATTCCACCGCCGTAACTTTCTGTATCCACGAGATCCCATCTTGGGGCCTGTTCCGGAGCTCCACCAGAGGGGGCATCGATCACGGAGGGCTTCTACATCAACACCATAGCCCCTCCGATGAAGTGTGAGTAGTTTACCTCAGACCTACGGGTCCATAGTTAGTAGCTAGATGGCTTCTTCTCTCTTTTTGGATCTCAATACAATGTTCTCCCCTCTCTTGTGGAGATCTATTCGATGTAATCTTCTTTTTGCGGTATGTTTGTTGAGACCGATGAATTGTGGGTTTATGATCAAGTCTATCTATGAATAATATTTGAATCTTCTCTGAATTCTTTTTTGTATGATTGGTTATCTTTGCAAGTCTCTTCAAATTATCAGCTTGGTTTGGCCTACTAGATTGACCTTTCTTGCAATGGGAGAAGTGCTTAGCTTTGGGTTCAATCTTGCGGTGTCCTTTCCCAGTGACAGTAGGGGCAGCAAGGCACGTATTGTATTGTTGCCATCGAGGATAATAAGATGGGGTTTTCTGCATGAGTCTATCCCTCTACATCATGTCATCTTGCTTAAGGCGTTACTCTGTTTTTAACTTAATACTCTAGATGCATGCTGGATGGCGGTCGATGAGTGGAGTAATAGTAGTAGATGCAGGCAGGAGTCGGTCTAGTTGTCTCGGACGTGATGCCTATATACATGATCATACCTAGATATTCTCATAACTATGCTCAATTATGTCAATTTCTCAACAGTAATTTGTTCACCCACCGTAGAATACTTATGCTCTCGTGAGAAGCCACTAGTGAAACCTATGGCCCCCAGGTCTATCTTTATCATATTAATCTCCTACTACTAAGTTATTTCCTTTGTTATTTACTTTTGCCTTTATTTTACTTTGCATCTTTATCACAAAAATACCAAAAATATTATCTTATCATATCTATCATATCTCACTCTCGTAAGTGGCCTTATAGGGATTGACAACCCTTATTTGCATTGGTTGCGAGGATTTATTTGTTTTGTGCAGGTACGAGGGACTCGCGCGTAGCCTCCTACTAGGTTGATACCTTGGTTCTCAAAAACTGAGGGAAATACTTACGCTACTTTGCTGCATCATCCCTTCCTCTTCGGGGAAAACCAACGCAGTGCTCAAGAGGTAGCAGAAAGCAATAGCAGTAAACTAAAATGATCAAGTGCTAAGCTAACGGAATGGGTCAAGTCAATCACATCATTCTCCTAATGATGTGATCCCTTTAATCAAACGACAACTCATGTCTATGGTTAGGAAACGTTAACCATTTTTGATTAATGAGCTAGTCAAGTAGAGGCATACTAGTGACACTCTGTTTGTCTATGTATTCACACATGTACTAAGTTTCCGGTTAATACAATTCTAGCATGAATAATAAACATTTATCATGATATAAGTAAATAAATAATAACTTTATTATTGCCTCTAGGGCATATTTCCTTCAATCTCCCACTTGCACTAGAGTCAATAATCTAGATTATACAGTAATGATTCTAACACCCATGGAGCCTTGGTGTTGATCATGTTTTGCTCGTGAGAGAGGCTTAGTCAACGGGTCTGCAACATTCAGATCTGTATGTATCTTGCAAATCTCTATGTCTCCCACCTGGACTTGATCGCGGATGGAATTTAAGCGCCTCTTGATGTGCTTGGTTCTCTTATGAAATCTGGATTCCTTTGCCAAGGCAATTGCACTAGTATTGTCACAAAAGATTTTCATTGGACCCGATGCACTAGGTATGACACCTAGATTGGATATGAACTCCTTCATCCAGACTCCTTCATCTGCTGCTTCCGAAGCAGCAATGTACTCCGCTTCACACGTAGATCCTACCACGACGCTTTGTTTAGAACTGCTCGAACTGACAGCTCCACCGTTCAATATAAACATGTATCCGGTTTGCGATTTAGAATCGTCCGGGTCAGTGTCAAAGCTTGCATCAACATAACCATTTACGAAGACCTCTTTGTCACCTCCATAAACGAGAAACATATCCTTAGTCCTTTTCAGGTATTTCAGGATGTTCTTGATCGTTGTCCAGTGATCCACTCCTGGATTACTTTGGTACCTCCCTGCTAAACTAATAGCAAGACACACATCAGGTCTGGTACACAACATTGCATACATGATAGAGCCTATGGCTGAAGCATAGGGAACATCTTTCATTTTCTCTCTATCTTCTGAAGTGGTCGGGCATTGAGTCTTACTCAATTTCACACCTTGTAACACAGGCAAGAACCCTTTCTTTGCCTGATCCATTTTGAACTTCTTCAAAACTTTGTCAAGGTATCTGCTTTGTGAAATTCCAATTAAGCGTCTTGATCTATCTCTACAGATCTTGATGCCGAATATGTAAGCAGCTTCACCGAGGTCTTTCATTGAAAAACTCTTATTCAAATATCCTTTTATGCTATCCAGAAATTCTATATCATTTCCAATCAACAATATGTCATCCACATATAATATTAGAAATGCTACAGAGCTCCCACTCAATTTCTTGTAAATACAGGCTTCTCCAAAAGTCTGTATAAAACCATATGCTTTGATCACACTATCAAAACGTTTATTCCAACTCCGAGATGCTTACACCAGTCCATAAATGGATCGCTGGAGCTTGCATACTTTGTTAGCACCCTTTGGATCAATAAAACCTTCAGGTTGCATCATATACAACTCTTCTTCCAGAAATCCATTCAGGAATGAAGTCTTTACATCCATTTGCCAAATTTCATGATCCTAAAATGCGGCAATAGCTAACATGATTTGGACGGAGTTAAGCATCGCTACGGGTGAGAAGGTCTCATCGTAGTCAACTCCTTGAACTTATCGAAAACCTTTCACAACAAGTCAAGCTTTGTAGACAGTAACATTACCATCAGCGTATGTCTTCTTCTTGAAGATCCATTTATTTTCGATGGCTTGCCGATCATCGGGAAAGTCAACCAAAGTCCACACTTTGTTCTCATACATGGATCCCATCTCAATTTCATGGCTTCTAGCCATTTTGCGGAATCTGGTCTCATCATCGCTTCCTCATAGTTTGTAGGTTCGTCATGGTCTAGCAACATGACCTCCAGAACAGGATTACCGTACCACTCTGGTGCGGATCTTACTCTGGTTGACCTACGAGGTTCGGTAGTAATTTGATCTTAAGTTTCATGATCATCATCATTAGCTTCCTCACTAATTGGTGTAGGTGTCACAGGAACCGATTTCTGTGATGAACTACTTTCCAATAAGGGAGCGTGTACAGTTACCTCATCAAGTTCTACTTTCCTCCCACTCACTTCTTTCGAGAGAAACTCCTTCTCTAGAAAGGATCCATTGTTGGCAACAACAGTCTTGCCTTCGGATCTGTGATAGAAGGTGTACCCAACTGTTTCTTTTGGGTATCCTATGAAGACACATTTCTCCGATTTGGGTTCGATCTTATCGGGTTGAAGCTTTTTCACATAAGCGTCGCAACCCCAAACTTTAAGAAACGAAAACTTTGGTTTCTTGCCAAACTACAGTTCATAAGGAGTCGTCTCAACGAATTTAGATGGTGCCCTATTTAACGTGAATGCAGCCGTCTCTAAAGCATAACCCCAAAATGATAGCGGTAAATCAGTAAGAGACATCATAGATCGTACCATATCTAGTAAAGTACGATTACGATGTTCGGACGCACCATTACGCTGTGGTGTTCCGGGTGGCATGAGTTGCGAAACTATTCTGCATTGTTTCAAATGAGACTAAACTCGTAACTCAAATATTCTCCTCCATGATCAGATCGTGGAAACTTTATTTTCTTGTTATGATGATTTTCCACTTCACTCTGAAATTCTTTGAACTTTTCAAATGTTTCAGACTTATGTTTCATCAAGTAGATATACCCATATCTGCTCAAATCATCTGTGAAGGTGAGAAAATAACAATATCCGCCACGAGCCTCAACATTCATCGGACCACATACATCAGTATGTATGATTTCCAACAAATCTGTTGCTTGTTCCATTCTTCCGGAGAACGGTGTTTTAGTCATGTTGCCCATGAGGCATGGTTCACAAGTACCAAGTGATTCCAAAAGTCCATTACAATGGAGTTTCTTCATGCGCTTTACACCAATATGACCCAAACGGCAGTGCCACAAATAAGTTGCACTATCATTATCAACTCTGCATATTTTAGCTTCAATACTATGAATATGTGTATCTTCACTTCAAAAAGAATAGACCACTCTTTAAGGGTGCATGACCATAAAATATATTACGCATATAAATAGAACAACCATTATTCTCTGATTTAAATGAATAACTGTCTCGCATTAAACAAGATCCAGATATAATGTTCATGCTCAATGCTGGCACCAAATAACAATTATTTAGGTCTAAAACTAATCACGAAGGTAGATGTAGAGGTAGCGTGCCCACCGCGATCACATCGACTTTGGAACCATTTCCCACGCGCATCGTCACCTCGTCCTTTGCTAATCTTCGCTTAATCCGTAGTCCCTGTTTTGAGTTGCAAATATTAGCAACAGAACCAGTATAAAATACCCAGGCACTACTGCGAGAATTAGTAAGGTACACATCAATAACATGTATATCACATATACCTTTGTTCACCTTGACATCCTTCTTATCCGCCAAATACTTGGGGCAATTCCACTTCCAGTGACCAGTCTGCCTGCAGTAGAAGCACTCGGTCTCAGGCTTAGGTCCAGACTTGAGTTTCTTCTCCTGAACAACAACTTGTTTGCCGTTCTTCTTGAAGTTCCCCTTCTTCTTCCCTTTGCCCTTTTTCTTGAAATTGGTGGTCTTGTTGACTGATACGTCTCCAACGTATCTATAATTTTTTATTTCTCCATGCTATTATATTATCTATTTTGGATGTTAATGGGCTTTATTTTACACTTTTATATCATTTTTGGGACTAACCTATTAACCAGAGGCCCAGCCCAAATTGTAGTTTTTTGCCTATTTCAGTGTTTCGCAGAAAAGGAATATCAAACGAAGTCCAAACGGAATGAAACCTTTGGGAACGTGATTTTCTCAACGAACGTGATCCAAGAGACTTGGAGTGGGAGCCAAGAAACAATCAAGGAGGCCATGAGGCTGGGGGGTGCGCCTACCCCCCTGGGCGTGCCCTCCACCCTCGTGGGCCCCTTGTTGCTCCACCGACCTACTTCTTCCTCCTATATAAGTCCATGTACCCCGCAAACATCCAGGAGCACCACGAAAACCTAATTCCACCGCCGCAACCTTCTGTTAGAGCGTGGGCATACCTTTTGTACAAAGAATTAAACTCTCTTGCTTCACTTATATCTATTTAGAGAGATGACATGAATTGGTCATTCACATGGTTAGTCATAAAATCCTACATAAAACTTGTAGATCACTGAATATGATATGTTTGATTCCTTTCAATAGTTTTGCGCTATAAAGATGGTGATATTAGAGTCATGCTAGTGGGTAGTTGTGGATTGTAGAAATACTTGTGTTGGAGTTTGTGATTCCCGTAGCATGCACGTATGGTGAACCGTTATGTGATGAAGTCGGAGCATGATTTATTTATTGATTGTCTTCCTTATGAGTGGCAATCGGGGCCGAGCGATGGTCTTTTCCTACCAATATATCCCCCTAGGAGCATGCGTGTAATACTTTGCTTCGATAACTAATAGATTTTTACAACAAGTATGTGAGTTCTTTATGACTAATGTTGAGTCCATGGATTATACGCACTCTCACCCTTCCACCATTGCTAGCCTCTCTAGTATCGTGCAACTTCCGTCGGTACCATAAACCCACCACATACCTTCCTCAAAGCAGCTACCATACCTACCTATTATGGAATTGCCATAGCCACTCCGAGATATATTGCCATGCAACTTTCCACCATTCCGTTGTTATGACACGCTTCATCATTGTCATATTGCTTGCATGATCATGTAGTTGACATCGTATTTGTGGCAAAGCCACCGTTCATAATTCCTTCATACATGTCACTCATGCATCATTGCACATCCCGGTACACCACCGGAGGCATTCACATAGAGTCATACTTTGTTCTAAGTATTGAGTTGTAAGTAAATAAAAGTGTGATGATCATCATTATTAGAGCATTGTCCCAGTGAGGAAAGGATGATGGAGACTATGATTCCCCCACAAGTCGGGATGATACTCCAGACGAAAAAAGAAAGAGAAAAGAGGCCAAAAGAAGAAAAAAAATGCCCTAATAAAAAAATGAGAGAAAAAGAGAGAAGGGACAATGTTACTATCCTTTTACCACACTTGTGCTTCAAAGTAGCACCAAGATCTTCATGATAGAGAGTCTCATATGTTGTCACTTTCATATACTAGTGGGAATTTTACATTATAGAACTTGGCTTGTATATTCCAATGATGGGCTTCCTCAAAATTGCCCTAGGTCTTCATGAGCAAGCATGTTGGATGCACACCCACTTAGTTTCTTTTGTTGAGCTTTCATACACTTATAGCTCTAGTGCATCCGTTGCATGGCAATCCCTACTCACTCACATTAATATCTATTGATGGGCATCTCCATAGCCCATTGATACGCCTAGTTGATGTGAGACTATCTTCTCCTTTTTTGTCTTCTCCACAACCACCATTCTATTCCACATGTAGTGTTATGTCCATGACTCACGCTCATATATTGCGTTAAGATTGAAAAAGTTTGAGAACACCAAAAGTATGAAACAATTGCTTGGCTTGTCATTGGGGTTGTGCATGATTTAAATATTTTGTGTCGTGAAGATAGAGCATAGCCAGACTATATGACTTTGTAGGGATAACTTTCTTTGGCCATGTTATTTTGAGAAGACATAATTGCTTAGTTAGTATACTGAAGTTTTATTATTTCTATGTCAATATTAATCTTTTATCTTAAATCTTTCGGATCTGAACATTCATGCCACAATAAATAAAAATTACATTGAGAAATATGTTAGAAAGCATTCCACATCAAAAATTCTTCTTTTATTATTTGCCTACTCGGGGACGAGCAGGAATTAAGCTTAGGGATGCTTGATACGTCTCCAACGTATCTATAATTTTGGATTGCTCCATGCTATTATATTATCTGTTTTGGATGTTAATGGGCTTTATTTTACACTTTTATATCATTTTTGGGACTAACCTATTAACCGGAGGCCCAACCCAAATCGCTGTTTTTTGCCTATTTCAGTGTTTCGCAGAAAAGGAATATCAAACGAAGTCCAAATGGAATGAAACCTTCGTGAACGTGATTTTCTCAACGAACGTGATCCAGGAGACTTGGAGTGGGCGCCAAGAAACAATCAGGGAGGCCACAAGGCAGGGGGGTGCGCCTACCCCCCCTGGGCGCGCCCCCACCCTCGTGGGCCTCTTGTTGCTCCACCGACCTACTTCTTCCTCCTATATAAGTCCACATACCCCGCAAACATCCAGGAGCACCACAAAAACGTAATTCCACCGCCACAACCTTATGTACCCGAGAGATCCCATCTTGGGGCCTTTTCCGGAGCTCCGCCGGAGGGGGCATTGATCATGAAGGGCCTCTACATCAACTCCATGGCCTCTCCAGTGATGTGTGAGTAGTTTACTTCAGACCTTCGAGTCCATAGTTATTAGCTAAATGGCTTCTTCTCTCTCTTTGGATCTCAATACAAAGTTCTCCTCGATATTCTTGGAGATCTATTCGATGTAACACTGGTAGAAAAAGGGCCTTTAGTCCCGGTTCGTAAGGGCATTTAGTCCCGGTTCTGGAACCGGGACTAAAGAGTCGGTACTAATGCCCTGACCCTTTAGTCCCGGTTCAATCCAGAACTGGAACTAAAGGCCATCCACGTGGCCGGTCCACCTTTAGTCCCGGTTGGTAACACCAACCGGTACTAAAGGAAATTTTCTGAATTTTTTGTTGAAATTTTTTTTTGAAATTTTTTTTTGATTTTTTTTGAAATTTTTTTATTTTCAAATTTCTAAATTATTTTAACCTCTAATCTCAAATCACCCCTCATCACTGCTCAATTTAATCTCTAATCACCCCTCATCATTCCAAATCATCTAACTTCCCGAACGGTCACCCATCCTCTCACTACTCCAGCCTGAGCACGCTTAACTTCCGGGTTCTATTCTCCCTCGTTTCCAAGTCTGCACTTGTTGTTTTCCTGACAACAGTAAGATGTCAATCCTATTAACCCTCAGGAATTTAGCTTGAGCATGAAGTCACATATTTCAATGTTTGAGTTTGGAACTATTGTTCTAAAAAACAATAATTTTTTAGTAACACTAATATTTCTTGAATAAGTAGTTTGACCATAGTTTAACCAGATTTGACCAGAATTCAAAAAAGGTGAAATAATTATTTAATAACACTAATATTCTTGAATAATTATTTAGTAACACTAATACTTCTTGAATAAGTAGTTTGACCATAGTTTGACCAGATTTACTGAAAATTTAAAAAAACTGAAATTTGATCATAACTTTTTTCCTTTTGGAATTTGAGGATTCTACAAATTTGCATAACCTTTAGTACCGGTTCGTGCCATGAACCGGTACTAATGCCTCAAAGCCCATTAGTCCCGGTTGGTGGCACCAACCGGGACTAAAGGTCTAACCTTTAGTACCGGTTGGTGCCACCAACCGGGACCAATGGGCATCGCACCCTTTAGTCCCGGTTCGTGGCACGAACCGGGACTAAAGGGCCCAAGTGAACCGGGACTAATGCCTTAGCCGCACGAACCGGGATAACTGCACCCATTGGTCCCGGTTCTGGACTGAACCGGGACTAATGGGCTTACCCGGCCTGGACCAAAGCCCCCTTTTCTACTAGTGTAATCTTATTTTTGTGGTGTGTTTGTCGAGATCCGATGAATTGTGGGTTTATGATCGAGTTTATCTATGAACAATATTAGAATCTCCTCTGAATTATTTTATGTATGATTGGTTATCTTTGCAAGTCTCTTCGAATTATTAGTTTGGTTTGGCCTACTAGATTGATCTTTCTTGCAATGGGATAAGTGCTTAGCTTTGGGTTCAATCTTGCGGTGCTCGATCCTAGTGACAGTGAGGGAAACGACACATATTGTATTGTTGCCATCAAGGATAAAATATGGGGTTTATATTATATTGCGTGAGTTTATCCCTCTACATCATGTCATCTTACTTAAAGCATTACTCTGTTCTTATGAACTTAATACTCTAGATTCATGCTGGATAGCGGTCGATGTGTGGAGTAATAGTAGTAGATGCAGAATCGTTTCGGTCTACTTGTCTCGAACGTGATGCCTATATACATGATCATACCTAGATATTCTCATAACTATGCTCAATTCTATCAATTGCTCGACAGTAATTCGTTTACCCACCGTAATACTTATGCTCTTGAGAGAAGCCACTAGTGAAACCTATGGCCCCCGGGATCACCGGAATAGTAGAAAAACTAGCACCCAAATCACACAAAGCATAAAACTCATAATCTTTAATTTTAATTTTAATGGTAGGTTCCCACTCATCATAAAGTTTTCTAGGGATAGAAACTTCCAATTCAAGTTTTTCTTCATAAGATTGCATCAAGGCATCAACGATATGTTTAGTAAACGCTTTATTTTGACTATAAGTGTGAGGAGAATTTAGCACGGATTGCAACAAGGAAATACAATCAATCGAAGAGCAATTTTCATAGTTAAATTCCATGAAATCCATAATAGTGGGTTTAGCAACATCTAGGGTTTTAATTTCTTCAATCCCACTTTTATCAAATTTAGCATCAAGATTAACAAATTCCGAATTCTTAGAATGCCTTCTAGGTAAAGGTGGATCATATTTAGTCCCATCATTATAAAGATTCATATTGAAAAACAAAGATTTAATAGGGGACACATCAATAACTTTTAGATCTTCATCATTATTTTCATAGGAACTAGAAGAACATGCTTTTATAAAGGCATCTTTCTTAGCATGCATCCTAGCGGTTCTTTCTTTGCACTCGTCAATGGAAATTCTCATGGCTTTGAGAGACTCATTGATATCATGCTTAGGTGGAATAGATCTAAGTTTCAAAGAATCAACATCAAGAGCAGTTCTATCAATGTTCCTAGCCAAATCAGCAATCTTAAGCAATTTTTCTTCAATCATAGCATTAAAATTCTTTTGCAAAGAAATAAATTCTTTAATATTGTAGTAGGAATTACCATAATTATTAGAGGGATTACTAGGATAAGGCCTAGGATTGAAATTTCCTCTATACGCGTTGTTACCAAAATTGTTCCTACCAACAAAATTCACATCCATAGATTCATTATTATTATCAATCAAAGTAGATAAGGGCACATCATTAGGATCAGAAGAAACACTCTTATTAGCAAATAATTTTATAAGTTCATCCATCTTTCCACTCGAAACATTAATTTCTTCTATCGCATGCACCATTTTATTAGTAGATCTTTCAGTATGCCATTGAGAATAATTAACCATAATATTATCTAGGAGTTTAGTAGCATCTCATAAAGTGATTTCCATAAAAGTGCCTCCCGCGGCCGAATCTAAAAGATTTCTAGAAGCAAAATTCAATCTGGCATAAAATTTTGTATAATCATCCACAAATTTAAACCATGAGTAGGGCAATTACGTATCATTAATTTCATTCTCTCCCAAGCTTGTGCAACATGTTCATGATCAAGTTTGTTAAAATTCATAATATCGTTTCTAAGAGAGATGATCTTAGCGGGAGGAAAATACTTAGAGACAAAAGCATCTTTGGACTTGTTCCATGAATCAATACTATTTTTAGGCAAAGATGAAAACCAAGCTTTAGCACGATCTCTAAGCGAAAAAGGAAATAGCTTCAATTTAACAATATCATTATCGACATCTTTCTTCTTTTGCATGCCACACAAATCAACGAAGCTATTAAGATGGGTAGTGGCATCTTCACTAGGAAGGCCGGAGAATGGATCTTTCATGACAAGATTCAGTAAAGCAGTATTAATTTCACAAGATTCAGCATCGGTAAGAGGAGCAATCAGAGTGCTAAGGAAATCATTGTTGTTGGTATTGGTGAAGTCACACAATTTAGTATTATCTTGAGCCATCGCGACAAACAAGCAAACTAACACACAAGCAAACAAAAGGCAAACGGGCAAGAAGAGGCAAATAGAAAGGGAGAGGGGGATAGAGAGAGAGGGTGAATAAAACGGCAAGGGTGAATTGGGGGGAGAGGAAAACGAGAGGCAAATGGCAAATAATGTAATGCGGGAGATAGGGATGGTGATGGGTACTTGGTATGTTGACTTTTGCGCAGACTCTCCGGCACCGGTGCCAGAAATTCTTCTTGCTACCTCTTGAGCACTGCGTTGGATTTCCCCGGAGAGGAGAGGATGATGCAGCAAAGTAGCATAAGTATTTCCATCAGTTTTTGAGAACCAAGGTATCAATCCAGTAGGAGGCTACACACGAGTCCCTTGTACCTACACAAAAACAATAGCTCAACGCAACCAACGCGCTTAGGGGTTGTCAATCCCTTCATGGTCACTTACGAAAGTGAGATCTGATAGAGATGATAAATAATATTTTTGGTATTTTTGGTATAGAGATGCGATTGGAAATATGCCCTAGAGGCAATAATAAAATGGTTATTATTATATTTCCTTGTTCATGATAATTTTCTATTGTTCATGCTATAATTGTGTTATCCAGAAATCGTAATACATGTGTGAATACATAGACCACAACATGTCCCTAGTGAGCCTCTAGTTGACTAGCTCGTTGATCAACAGATGGTTACGGTTTCCTGACCATGGACATTGGATGTCATTGATAATGGGATCACATCATTAGGAGAATGATGTGATGGACAAGACCCAATCCTAAGCATAGCGCAAGATCGTGTAGTTCGTCTGCTAAAGCTTTTCTAATGTCAAGTATCTTTTTCATAGACCATGAGATTGTGCAACTCCCGGATACTGTAGGAATACTTTGGGTGTGCCAAACGTCACAACGTAACTGGGTGACTATAAAGGTGCACTACAGGTATCTCTGAAAGTGTCTGTTGGGTTGGCACGAATCGGGACTGGGATTTGTCACTCCGTATGACGGAGAGGTATCTCTAGGCCCACTCGGTAAGACATCATCGTAATGAGGTCAATGTGACTAAGGGTTGGTCACGGGATGATGTGTTACACAACGAGTAAAGTGACTTGACGGTAACGAGATTGAACGAGGTATTGGGATACTGGCGATCGAATCTCGGGCAAGTAACGTACCGATTGACAAAGGGAATTGTATACGGGATTGCTTGAATCCTCGACATCGTGGTTCATCCGATGAGATTATCGTGGAACATGTGGGAGCCAACATGGGTATCCAGATCCCGCTGTTGGTTATTGGCCGGAGAGTCATCTCGGTCATGTCTGCATGGTTCCCGAACCCGTAGGGTCTACACACTTAAGGTTCGATAACACTAGGGTTATCAGGAAGATTTGTATGTTATTAACGAATGTTGTTCGGAGTCCCGGATGAGACCCCGGACGTCACGAGGAGTTCCGGAATAGTCCGGAGGTGAAGATTTATATATGGGAAGTCATCACACGGTCACCGGAAATATTCGGGGGTATACCGGTATTGTACCGGGACCACCGGAGGGGTTTCGGGAGGGTCCACCTGCCCTGGAGAGCCTTATGGGCTGTAGGTGGAAGGGAACCAGCCCCTAGTGGGCTGGGTGCCATTCCCCCGTAGGGCCCATGCGCCTAGGGTTTGGGGGGAACCCTAAAGGCGGGCGCCCCCCCCCCCCCCTTGCTTGGGGGGCAAGCCCCCTCCCCCTTGGCTGCCCCCCCTCTAGATCTCATCTAGAGGGGCCGGCCCCCTTCCCCCTTCTCCCTATAAATAGAGGGACGAGGGGAGGGCTGCAGTACCACATCCAAGGCGCAGCCCCTCCCCTCCCCAACACCTCTCCTCCTCCACGTGAGCTTGGCAAAGCCCTGCCGGAGAACTGCCACTCCATCACCACCACGCCGTTGTGCTGCTGTTGGAGCCTTCTTCCTCAACCTCTCCCTCCTCCTTTCTTGATCAAGGTGCGGGAGACGTCACCGGGCTGCACATGTGTTGAACACGGAGGCGCCGTTGTTCGGTGCTTAGATCGGATTCGGCCGCAATCTGAATCGCTATGTGTACGACTCCTCCAACCGCGTTCTTGCAACGCTTCCGACTCGCGATCTTCAAGGGTATGAAGATGCACTCCCCTCTCGTTGATAGTTACTCCATAGATTGATCTTGGTGATGCGTAGAAATTTTTTAATTTCTGCAACAATCCCCAACAGTGGCATCATGAGCTAGGTCTATGCGTAGTTTCTATGCACGAGTAGAACACAGGTTGTTGTGGGTGTCGATTTTGTTAATTTACTTGCCGTTACTAGTCTTATCTTGATTCGGCGGGATCGTGGGATGAAGCGGCCCGGACCGACCTTACACGTACGCTTACGTGAGACTGGTTCCACCGATTGACATGCACTAGTTGCATAAGGTGGCTAGCGGGTGTCTGTCTCTCCCACTTTAGTCAGATCGGATTCGATGAAAAGGGTCCTTATGAAGGGTAAATAGAAATTGGCATATCACGTTGTGGTTTTGGCGTAGGCAAGAAACGTTCTTGCTAGAAACATATAGCAGCCACGTAAAAACTGTTGGGGAACGTAGCAATAATTCAAAATTTTCCTACGTGTCACCAAGATCAATCTAGGAGATGCTAGCAACGAGAGAGAGGGAGTGCATCTTCATACCCTTGAAGATCGCTAAGCGGAAGCGTTACAAGAACGCGGTTGATGGAGTCGTACTCGCGGCGATTCAAATCGCGGAAGATCCGATCTAGCACCGAACGGACGGCGCCTCCGCGTTCAACACACGTACAGCCCGGGGACATCTCCTCCTTCTTGATCCAGCAAGGGGAGAGGAGAAGTTGAGGGAGAACTCCAGCAGCACGAGGGCATGGTGGCGATGGAGCTCGTGGTTCTCCAGCAGGGCTTCGCCAAGCACTATGGAGGAGGAGGCGGTGTAGGAGGAGGGAGGGCTGCGCTAGGGAAGGGGTGCGGCTGCCCTCCCACCCCTCCACTATATATAGGGGCAAGGGGAGAGGGGAGGCGCCCTAGGGTTTCCCCTAGGGGGCGGCGGCCAAGCAGATTGGATCTCCCTAGGGAAAATCCTAGGGAGACTTGCCCCCCAAGACAAGCAGGTGGAGGCTTGCCTCCCAAGCCAGGTGGAGGCGCCCCACCTTCACAAGTAACGTGGGAAAGGGTGTGGGGGTGAACCACCCCTTAGTGGGCTGGTTTGCCCCTTCCCCTTTGGCCCATGAGGCCCTCCAACACTTGCCGGGGCTCCCGAAACACCTTTCGGTCATGCTGGCCATAGCCTGGTACCCCCAGAACACTTCTGGACTCCAATACCTTTCGTCCAATATATCAATCTTCACCGCAGGACCATTCCGGAACTCCTCATGACAGCCGGGATCTCATCTGGGACTCCGAACTACCTTCAGTAACCACATACTATTTCCCATAACAACTCTAGCGTCACCGAACCTTAAGTGTGTAGACCCTATGGGTTCGGGAACCATGTAGACATGACTGAGACACCTCTCCGACCAATAACCAATAGCGGGATCTGGATACCCATATTGGCTCCCACATGTTCCACAATGATATCATCGGATGAACCACGATGTCGGGGATTTGATCAATCCCGTATTCAATTCCCTTTGTCAATCGGTATGTTACTTGCCCGAGATTCGATCATCGGTATCCCAATACCTCGTTCAATCTCATTACCGGCAAGTCACTTTAATCGTTCCATAAAGCATCATCCCATGACTAACTGCTTAGTCACATTGAGCTCATTATGATGATGCATTACCGAGTGGGCCCAGAGATACCTCTCCGTCATCCAGAGTGACAAATCCCAGTCTCGATTCGTGCCAACCCAACAGACACTTTCGGAGATACATGTAGTGCACCTTTATAGTCACCCAGTTACATTGTGACGTTTGATACACCCAAAGAACTCCTACAGTATCCGGAAGTTGCACAATCTCATGGTCTAAGGAAATGATACTTGACATTAGAAAAGCTCTAGCAAACGAACTACACGATCTTGTGCTATGCTTAGGATTGGGTCTTGTCCATCACATCATTCTCCTATGTGATCCCGTTACCAATGGCATCCAATGTCCATGGTCAGGAAACCATAACCATCTATTGATCAACGAGCTAGTCAACTAGAGGCTTACTAGGGACATGTTGTGGTCTATGTATTCACACATGTATTACGGTTTCCAATTAATACAATTATAGCATGAACAATAGACAATTATCATGAACAAGGAAATACAATAATAACCATTTTATTATTGCCTCTAGGGCATATTTCTAACAGTCTCCCACTTGCACTAGAGTCAATAATCTAGTTCACATCACTATGTGATTGTAATGAATCGTACACCCATGGGGTTTGTTCATATCACGCTTGTGAGAGAGGTTATTAGTCAATGGGTCTGAACCTTTCAGATCTGTGTGTGCTTTACAAATCTCTATGTCATCTTGTAGATGCATCTACCACGCGCTACTTGGAGCTATTCCAAATAACTGCTCTACTATACAAATCCGGTTTACTACTTAGAGTCATCCGGATTAGTGTCAAAGTTTGCATCGACGTAACCCTTTACGATGAACTCTTTTACCACCTCCTTAGTCCACTATTTACTAAGGATAAGTTTGACCGATGTCATGTGATCCATTCCTGGATCACTCTTGTACCCCTTGATTGACTCATGGCGAGGCACACTTCAGGTGCGGTACACAGCATAGCATACTGTAGAGCCTACGTCTAAAGCATATGGGACGACCTTCGTCCTTTCTCTCTCTTCTGCCGTGGTCAGGTCTTGAGTCTTACTCAATACTCACACCCTGTAAGACAGCCAAGAACTCCTTCTTTGCTGATCTATTTTGACTCCTTCAAAATCTTGTCACGGTATGTATTCATTTGAAAGTACTATTAAGCGTTTTTATCTATCCTTATAGATCTTGATGCTCAATGTTCAAGTAGCTTAATCCAGGTTTTCCATTGAAAAACACTTTTCAAATAACCCTATATGCTTTCCAGAAATTCTACATCATTTCTGATCAACAATATGTTAACAACATATACTCATCAAAAATTCTATAGTGCTCCCACTCACTTCTTTGGAAATACAAGTTTCTTATAAACTTTTTATAAACCCAAAATCTTTGATCATCTCATCAAAGCGTACATTCCAACTCCAAGATGCTTCCAGTCCTCAGAAGGATTGTTGGAGCTTTGCATACTTGTCAGCATCTTTCAGGATTGACAAAACCTTCTGGTTGTATCACATACAACCTTTCCTCAAGAAAAATGTTGAGGAAACAATGTTTTTTTACATCCTATCTGCAAGATTTCATAAATAATGCAGTAACTGCTAACATTATCCCAACAGACTCTTAGCATCGCTACGAGTGAGAAAGTCTCATCGTAGTCAACTCCTTGAACTTGTCGGGAAACATCTTAACGACAAGTCGAGCTTTCTTAATGGTGATATTTACCATCATTGTCTGTCTTCCTTTTAAAAATCCATCTACACCCAACATCCTTACAACCATCAAGTGGTTCTTTCAAAGTATATACTTTCTTTTATACATGGATCCTCTCTCGGATTTTATGGCCTTGAGCCATTCTTCGGAATCTGGGCCCACCATCACTTCTCCATAGCTTGTAGGTTCATTGTTGTCTAGCAACATGACTTCCAAGACAGGATTACGTACCACTCTGAAGTAGTACGCATCCTTGTCGTCCTACGAGGTTTGGTAGTGACTTGATCCGAAGTTTCATGATCACTATCATAAGCTTCCAGTTCAATTGGTGTAGGTGCCACAAGTACAACTCCCTGTGCCTTGCTACACACTAGTTGAAGTGACGGTTCAATAACCTCATCAAGTCTCCACCATCCTTCCACTCAATTCTTTCGAGAGAAACTTTTCCTCGAGAAAGGACCCATTTCTAGAAACAATCACTTTTGCTTCTGGATCTGAAATAGGAGGTATACCCAACCATTTTGGGTGTCCTATGAAGATGCATTTATCCGCTTTGGGTTCGAGCTTATCAGCCTAAAGCTTTTCCACATAAGCGTCGCAGCCCCAAACTTTTAAGAAACAACAGCTTAGGTTTCTATAAACCATATTTCATATGGTGTCATCTCAACGGAATTATGCGGTGCCCTATTTAAAGTGAATGCGGTTGTCTCTAATGCCTAACCCATAAACGATAGTGGTAATTTGATAGGAGACATCATGGTATGCACCACATCCAATGGGGTGCAACTATGATGTTCGGACACACCATCACACTATGGTGTTCCAGGCGGTATTAGTCGTGAAACAATTTCCACAATGTCTTAATTGTGTGCCAAACTCGTAACTCAGATATTCATCTCTACGATCATATCATAGACATTTTATCCTCTTGTCACGATGATCTTCAACTTCACTCCGAAATTACTTGAACCTTTCAATAATTCAGACTTGTGTTTCATCAAGTAAATATACTTAGCATCTACTCAAATCATCTGTGAAGTAAGAACATAATGATATCCACTGCGTGCCTTAGCACTCATTGGGCTGCACACATCAAAATGTATTACTTCCAACAAGTTGCTTTCTTGTTCCATCTTACTGAAAACGAGGCCTTTCAATCATCTTGCCCATGTGGTATGATTTGCATGTCTCAAGTGATTCAAAATCAAGTGAGTCCAAACGATCCATCTGATGGAGTTTCTTCATGCATATATACCAATAGACATGGTTCGCATGTCTCAATCTTTTCAAAAACGAGTGAGTCCAAAGATCCATCAACATGGAGCTTCTTCATGCGTTTTATACCAATATGACTCAAATTGCAGTGCCACAAGTATGTGGTACTATCATTACTATCTTATATCTTTTGGCATGAACATGTGTATCACTACGATCAAGATTCAATAGACTATTCATTTTAGGTGCAAGACCATTGAAGGTATTATTCAAATAAACAGAGCAACCATTATTCTCCTTAAATGAATAACTGTATTGCAATAGACATAATCCAATCATGTCTATGCTCAACGCAAACACCAAATAACAATTATTTAGGTTTAACACCAATCCCGATGGTAGACGGAGCGTGCGATGTTTGATCACATCAACCTTGGAAACACTTCCAACACATATAGTCGTCTCACCTTTGGCTAGTCTCCGTTTATTCTGTAGCCTTTTATTTCGAGTTACTAACACTTAGCAACCGAACCGGTATCTAATACCCTAGTGCTACTAGGAGTATTAGTAAAGTACTCATGTATATCCAACATACTTCTGTCGACCTTGCCAGCCTTCTCATCTACCAAGTATCTAGGGTAGTTCTGCTTCAGTGACCGTTCCCCTTATTATAGAAGCACTTAGTCTCGGGTTTGGGTTCAACCTTGGGTTTCTTCACTAGAGCAGCAACTAATTTGTCGTTTCATGAAGTATCCCTTTCTTGCCCTTGCCCTTCTTGAAACTAGTGGTTTTACTAACCATCAACAATTGATGCTCCTATTTGATTTCTACTTTCGCGGTGTCGCGAATAGCTCATTGATCATCATATCTATCCCAGATATGTTATAGTTCATCACGAGGCTTTAGTAGCTTGGTGGCAGTGACTTTGGAGAACCATCACTATCTCATCTGGAAGATTAACTCCCACTCGATTCATGCGATTGTAGTACTCATTTAATCTGAACACATGCTCAACGATTGAGCTTTTCTCCTTAGTTTTCAGGTTTAAGAAACTTGTCAGAGGTCTCATATCTCTTGACGTGGGCACTAGCCTGAAATCCCAATTTCAGTCCTTGGAACATCTCATATGTTCTGTGATGTTTCAAAAACGTCTTTGGTGCCTCAATTCTAAACCATTTAGCATTGCGCACTGAAGTATCATGTAGTCATCAAAACATGTATGTCAGATGTTCGCAACATCCACAACTGACGCTCGAGGTTCATCTTACTGAGAGGTGCATTAAGGACATAATCCTTCTGCGCAGCAATGAGGACAGTCCTCAGTTTACGGACCCAGTCCGCATAGTTGCTACTATCAACTTTCAACTAAATTTTCTCTAGGAACATATCTAAAACAGTAGAACTAAAGCGTAAGCTACGACATAATTTGCAAAGACCTTTTGACTATGTTCATGATAATTAAGTTCATCTGATTATTTAATGAACTCCCACTTAGATAGACATCCCTCTAGTCATCTAAGTGATACATGATCCGAGTCAACTAGGTCGTGTCTGATCATCATGTGAGACGGACTAGTCATCATCGGTGAACATCTTCATGTTGATCGTATCGACTATACGACTCATGTTCGACGTTTCGGTCTCTTGTGTTCCAAGGCCATGTCTATACATGCTAGGCTCGTCAAGTCAACCTAAGTGTTTCGCATGTGTAAATCTGGCTTACACCCGTTGTATGCGAACGTTAGAATCTATCACACCCGATCATCACGTGGTGCTTTGAAACAACGAACCTTCGCAATGGTGCACAGTTAGGGGGAACACTTTCTTGAAATTATTGCGAGGGATCATCTTATTTATGCTACCGTCATTCCAAGCAAATAAGATGTAAACATGACAAACATCACATGCAAATCATAAAGTGACATGATATGGCCAATATCATCTTGCGCCTTTGATCTCCATCTTCGAGGCACGGCATGAA
This sequence comes from Triticum aestivum, assembly GCF_018294505.1. NCBI lineage: Eukaryota > Viridiplantae > Streptophyta > Magnoliopsida > Poales > Poaceae > Triticum > Triticum aestivum. Next base: position 531,684,628 of record NC_057794.1, read on the forward strand.
CACCATCGTCACCGGCATGACACCATGATCTCCATCATCATGATCTCCATCATCGTGTCTTCATAAAGTTGCCTCACCAACTATTACTTCTACTACTATGGCTAACGGTTAGCAATAAAGTAAAGTAATTACATGGCATTTTCATTGACACGCAGGTCATAAATAAATTAAGACAACTCCTATGGCCCCTGCAGGTTGTCATACTCATCGACATGCAAGTCGTGATTCCTATTACAAGAACATGATCAATCTCATACATCACATATATCATTCATCACATCCTTTTGGCCATATCACATCACATACATACCCTGCAAAAACAAGTTAGACGTCCTCTAATTGTTGTTGCATGTTTTATGTGGCTGCTATGGGTTTCTAGCAAGAACGTTTCTTACCTACGCAAAACCACAACGGTGATATGACAATTGCTATTTACCCTTCATAAGGACCCTTTTCATCAAATCCGATCCGACTAAAGTGGAAGAGACAGACACCCGCCAGCCACCTTATGCATCAAGTGCATGTCAGTCGGTGGAACCTGTCTCACGTAAGTGTACGTGTAAGGCCGGTCCGGGCCGCATCATCCCACAATGCCGCCAAATCAATATAAGACTAGTAATGGCAAGCAAATTGAACAAATCATCGCCCACAACTACTTTGTGTTCTACTCGTAAATATAATCTACGCATAGACCTAGCTCTGATACCACTGTTGGGGAACGTAGCAATAATTCAAAATTTTCTTACGTGTCACCAAGATCAATCTAGGAGATGCTAGCAACGAGAGAGAGGGAGTGCATATTCATACCCTTGAAGATCGCTAAGCGGAAGCGTTACAAGAACGCGGTTGATGGAGTCGTACTCGCGGCGATTCAAATCGCGGAAGATCCGATCTAGCACCGAACGGACGGCGCCTCCGCGTTCAACACACGTACAGCCCGGGGACGTCTCCTCCTTCTTGATCTAGCAAGGGGAGAGGAGAAGTTGAGGGAGAACTCCAGCAGCACGATGACATGGTGGCGATGGAGCTCGTGGTTCTCTAGCAGGGCTTCACCAAGCACTATGGAGGAGGAGGAGGTGTAGGAGGAGGGAGGGCTGCACTAGGGAAGGGGTGCGGCTGCCCTCCCACCCCTCCACTATATATAAGGGCAAGGGGAGAGGGGAGGCGCCCTAGGGTTTCCCCTAGGGGGCGGCGGCCAAGCAGATTGGATCTCCCTAGGGAAAATCCTAGGGAGACTTGCCCCCCAAGCCAAGCAGGTGGAGGCTTGCCTCCCAACCCAGGTGGAGGCGCCCCACCTTCACAAGTAACGTGGGAAAGGGTGTGGGGGCGCACCACCCATTAGTGGGCTGGTTTGCCCCTTCCCCTTTGGCCCATGAGGCCCTCCAACACTTGTCGGGGCTCACCTTTCGGTCATACTGGCCATAGCCTAGTACCCCCAGAACACTTCTAGACTCCAATACCCTTCGTCCAATATATCAATCTTCACCGCCGGACCATTCCGGAACTCCTCGTGACATCCAGGATCTCATCCGGGACTCTGAACTACCTTCAGTAACCACATACTATTTCCCATAACAACTCTAGCGTCACCGAACCTTAAGTGTGTAGACCCTACGGGTTCGGGAACCATGCAGACATGACCGAGACACCTCTCCGGCCAATAACCAATAGCGGGATCTGGATACCCATATTGGCTCCCACATGTTCCACGATGATCTCATCGGATGAACCACGATGTCGGGGATTCGATCAATCCCATACGGAGTGAGAAATCCCAGTCTCGATTCGTGCCAACCCAACAGACACTTTCAGAGATACCTGTAGTGCACCATTATAGTCACCCAGTTACGTTGTGACGTTTGATACACCCAAAGCACTCCTACGGTATCCGGAAGTTGCACAATCTCATGGTCTAAGGAAATGATACTTGACATTAGAAAAGCTCTAGCAAACGAACTACACGATCTTGTGCTATGCTTAGGATTGGGTCTTGTCCATCACATCATTCTCCTAATGATGTGATCCCGTTATCAATGACATCCAATGTCCATGGTCAGGAAACCATAACCATCTATTGATCAACGAGCTAGTCAACTAGATGCTTACTAGGGACATGTTGTGGTCTATGTATTCACACATGTATTACGGTTTCCAGTTAATACAATTATAGCATGAACCATAGACAATTATCATGAACAAGGAAATACAATAATAACCATTTTATTATTGCCTCTAGGGCACATTTCCAACAAAAACTTGCAACAACAATTAGAGGACGTCTAACTTGTTTTTGCATCATATGCCGTGTGATGTGATATGGCCAAAAGGATGTGATGAATGATATATGTAATGTATGAGATTGATCATGTTCTTGTAATAGGAATCACGACTTGCATGTCGATGAGTATGACAACCGGTAGGAGCCATAGGAGTTGTCTTTATTTATTTATGACCTATGTGTCAACATAAATGTCATGTAATTACTTTACTTTATTGCTAAACGTTAGCCATAGTAGTAGAAGTAATAGTTGGCGAGACAACTTCATGAAGACATGATGATGGAGATCATGAAGAAGGAGGTCATGGTGTCATGCCGGTGACAATGATGATTATGGCGCCCCGAAGATGGAGATCAAAAGGAGCAAAATGATATTGGCCATATCATGTCACTATTTGATTGCATGTGATGTTTATCATGTTTTACATCTTATTTGCTTAGAACGATGGTAGCATAAATAAGATGATCCCTCGCAATAATTTCAAGAAAGTGTTCCCCCTAACTATGCACCGTTGCTAAGGTCTGTTGTTCCAAAGCACCAAGTGATGATCGGGTGTCATAGGTTCTAATGTTCGCATACAACGAGAGTAAGCCAGATTTACACACGCAATACACTTAGGTTGACTTCACGAGCCTAGCATGTGCAGACATGGCCTCGGAACACGGAAGACCAAAAGGTCGAACATGAGTCGTACAGAAGATACGATCAACATGAAGATGTTCACCGATGATGACTAGTCCGTCTCACATGATGATCGGACACGGGCTAGTTGAATCAGATCATGTATCACTTAGATGACTAGAGGGATGTCTATCTGAGTGGGAGTTCATTAAATAATTTGATTAGATGAACTTAATTATCATGAACATAGTCTAAAATTCTTTGCAGTATGTCTTGTAGATCAAATGGCCAAGGCTAATGTTGCCCTCAACTTCAACGCATTCCTAGAGAAAACCAAGCTAAAAGATGATGGCAGCAACTACACGGACTGGGTCCGTAACCTGAGGATTATCCTCATAGTTGCCAGGAAAGCATGTGTCCTTGATGCACCACTAGGTGAAGCACCTGTTTTCCCAGTAGAACAAGACGTTATGAACGCTTGGTAGATGCGTAGTGATGATTACTCCCTGGTTCAGTGCGGCATGCTTTACAGCTCAGAACCAGGGCTCCAAAAGCGTTTTGAGCCACATGGAGCATATGAGATGTTCCAAGAGCTGAAAATGGTTTTCCAAGCTCATGCCCGGGTCGAGAGATATGAAGTCTCCGACAAGTTCTATAGTTGTAAGATGGAGGAGAATAGTTCCGTCAGCGAGCACATACTCAAAATGTCTGGGTTGCACAAACGCTTGTCTCAGCTGGGAGTTAATCTCCCGGATGATGCGGTCGTTGACAGAATCCTTCAGTCGCTCCCACCTAGCTACAAGAGCTTTGTGATGAACTTCAATATGCAGGGGATGGAAAAGACCATTCCTGAGATATATTCAATGCTGATATCAGCGGAGGTGGAAAACAAAAAGGAACATCAAGTGTTGATGGTGAATAAAACCACTAAGTTCAAGAAAGTCAAGGGTAAAAAGAACTTCAAGAACGACGGCAAGGGAGTTGCCGCGCCCGGTAAGCAAGCTACCGGGAAGAAGCCAAAGAATGGACCCAAGCCTGAGATAGAGTGCTTTTATTGCAAGGGAAACGGTCACTGGAAGCGGAATGCCCCAAGTACTTAGCGGATAAGAAGGCCGGTGAGGGAGTCCTGGATTAGGGGGTGTCCAGATAGCCGGACTATACCTTCGGCCGGACTCCTGGACTATGAAGATACAAGATTGAAGACTTCGTCCCGTGTCAGGAAGGGACTTTCCTTGGCGTGGAAGGCAAGCTTGGCGATACGGATATGTAGATCTCCTACCATTGTAACCGACTCTGTGTAACCCTAGCCCTCTCCGGTGTCTATATAAACCGGAGAGTTTTAGTCCGTAGGACGTACAACAATCATACCATAGGCTAGCTTCTAGGGTTTAGCCTCTTTGATCTCGTGGTAGCTCTACTCTTGTACTACCCATATCATCAATATTAATCAAGCAGGACGTAGAGTTTTACCTCCATCAAGAGGGCCCGAACCTGGGTAAAACATCGTGTCCCCTGCCTCCTGTTATGATCCGGCCTAGACGCATAGTTCGGGATCCCCTACCCGAGATCCGCCGGTTTTGACACCGACATTGGTGCTTTCATTGAGAGTTCCTCTGTGTCGTCACTTTTAGGCCCGATGGCTTCTCCGATCATCGACAGCGATGCAATCCAGGGTGAGACTTTTCTCCCCGGACAGATCTTCGCATTCGGCGGCTTTGCACTGCGGGCCAATTCGCTTGGTCATCTGGAGCAGATCGAAAGCTACGCCCCTGGACATCAGGTCAGATTTGGATGTTTGAACTACACGGCCGACATCCGCGGAGACTTGATCTTCAACGGATTTGAGCCTCACCCGAGCGTGCCGCACTGTCACGATGGGCATGATCTAGCTCTGCCGCCGAACAGTGCCCTGGAAGCCGCACCTGTGTCCGCCCCGACCCCTAGCTCGGAGCCGATCACACCAATCGAGGATGGGTGGTTAGACACCACCTCGGGGGCTGCAATCTCTACGGCGATCGAGCCGAACACTAGCCCTATTCTCTGCGAAGCCCATGACTCCAAGGAGCCGGACTCCTCTGCAGACTCCGAGCCCTCCGTGCCCCGACCAATCGAACCCAATTGGGCGCCGATCATGGAGTTCACCGCCGCGGACATCTTTCAGCACTCGCCCTTCGGCGATATTCTGAATTCACTAAAGTCTCTCTCTTTATCAGGAGAGCCCTGGCCGGACTATGGTCAACAAGGATGGGATGCGGATGATGAAGAAATTCAAAGCCCACCCACCACCCACTTCATAGCCACTATCGATAATTTAAACGACGTGCTCGACTTCGACTCCGAAGACATCGACGGTATGGACGACGATGTAGGAGATGAACATGAACCAACGCCTATAAGGCACTGGACAGCCACCTCATCTCATGATGTATACATGGTGGACACACCCAAAGGAAGCAACGACGAGGAACACAGGGATGCAACGAGGGATCGTTCACTCGAAAAGCAAAGAAAGCGGCAATGTAAGCGCCGCTCCAAGCCCCGCCTCGACAGAGACAGCAGCCATACAGACCCAGCCATAGAGCAGGACGAGCCGGCGGACGATGAACATGCCTTCGAGCAAGCGTCCGAACAGGGCAACTTGGATAAACAAGCCGAACACCCCGTCCCCGGCGAAAACAACAGTCCGGACGACCTTATGCCGGATAAACTAATGGAGCAGAAGAACCTCCACAAAAGGCTCGTCGCCACTGCGCATAGCCTGAAAAAGCAAAAGCGGAAGCTCAAAACTGCGGAAGATGCACTCAGAATCAGATGGAGCAAAGTACGCAGCACCGCAGACAAATATGCCGGCAGTCGCCGCACAAAAAGCTATCCAAAGCGAAAGCTACTGCCTGAATTCAACGAGGAGGCCTTAGAGCCCCCGCAGTCAAGAAATAGGAAGGCCATCCGGTCGGTTGGACGACCGCATGGCCAGCATGGAGCGGCAAGCGGCGCCGGACACAAGCCAGCAAGCGATCCACCAAAGGATCCGCATCAAAAAGACGGCCCAGCCAGATCTATATACAGGCCAAGAAAGCAAGTTCTAGTAAGCAATGCAACACAACAAATATCCGAACATCACGACACACCCAAATACAGGGGTGCCGCACACCCCCTATGTTTCACCGATGAGGTGCTGGACCATGAATTTCCAGCGGGATTCAAGCCCGTAAACATAGAGGCGTACGACGGAACAACAGACCCTGGGGTCTGGATAGAGGACTATATCCTCCACATACACATGGCCAGAGGAGATGACCTCCGCGCCATAAAATACTTACCCCTCAAGCTTAAAGGGCCAGCCCGGCATTGGCTCAAAAGCCTTCCCGATAACACCATTGGAAGTTGGGAAGAGCTCGACGATGCTTTCCGGGCAAATTTTCAAGGTACCTATGTCCGCCCTCCGGATGCAGACGATCTCAGTCACATAACTCAACAGCCCGGAGAGTCAGCCTGGAAATTCTGGAACAGATTTCTTACTAAAAAGAATCAGATAGTCGACTGTCCGGACGCCGAAGCCCTAGCACCTTTTAAGCATAACGTTCGAGACGAATGGCTCGCCAGACACCTCGGCCAAGAAAAGCCAACAACAATGGCCGCATTAACAAGCCTCATGACCCACTTTTGCACAGGAGAGGATAGCTGGTTGGCAAGATGTAGCACCAGCAACCCAAGTACATCCGAAGTTAGGGATGGAAACGGAAAACCCCGACGCAGCAAGGACCAGCGCCGGAATAAGGGAAACAGCCCAAAGAGCAAAGCGGTCAACGCCGGATTCGAAAGCTCGCGGCAGAATAAGAGAAAGCTGCCCCTCAAGGATAAAAGGGACGGGCTATCCACCTTAAACAAAATCTTGGACAAGATATGTCAAATACACAGTACTCCGGGGAAGCCTAAGAACCATACCCACAGAGATTGTTGGGTTTTCAAGCAAGTCGGCAAACTCAACGCCGAACACAAGGGGCTCGACACACCAAGTGAGGACGACGACGAACCCCACAAGCAGAGCACCAGGAAACAAAATGATTTCCCACAAGAAGTCAAAACAGTACACTTACTTCATGTGACGAACAGAACGGCGCCACCAGAGATACGCGCCATACGGCCTATCCCAAAGGAGTCTCGCCAATGGTTGTTAAAACCGATCACCTTCGACCATCAGGATTACTCTAGAAGTATCCAGAACGCAGGCTGGACTGCCTTGGTATTAGATGCAATAATCGGCAGACTCCATTTTACAAATGTCCTGATGGACGGCGGAAGTGGTCTAAACCTGTTATACCAGGACACAATCCGCAACATGGGGATAGACCCAACAAAAATTCGCCATAGCAAAACCTCCTTTCAAGGGGTAACGCCAGGCCCGGATGCCCGTTGTATGGGTCCTCTCCGGCTAGAAGTTATGTTCGGCTCCCCCGATAACTCTCGTCGCGAACAGCTAACTTTCCACATCGCCCCATTCTCAAGCACTGCTGGGACGCGAAGCTTTCGCCCACTTTAACGCAATACCGCATTATGCATTTCTTACGCTTAAGATGCCTGGTCCACGAGGCATCATCTCATTAAAGGGAAAACATTGAGTGGTCCTCTCGCGCGGAAGACAGTGCGGTTGCCTTGACAGCCCCACAATAAAGCGGCTTCACCAGCCAAAGCACCTAAACAGGTCGTCAAGACCACGGACACGGCTAGACGAGTACGGCATAAACATACAATTGATAAAGGCTTAATAGTCGTATACCCCTGTACTAGGGGCTCCACACATATAAAACAAGAGACAATAAAGCTCAATGTTACCCATTTCGATTTATACTTTGTTTATTTAGTATAACTTATGTTTGGCATGATTTTTCTTCAACTAAGTTCCTCTGTTTTTACAGATGAACACCGTGCTACGCCCGTCCAAGATACGGCACAACGGAGACACGGGCGCGGACGTGCAGCAGGGACCCGTTCCAAGGATTCTTTTCAGATTAAGACCCTGTGTAAACCTTTTTTACTGTCTCTTATTGATACACATCCCCTGGTTTCTTGGTATAACCAAGGAGGAGGCTGGCGTTTTGGCATGTGGCCACGTCAGAGTTTTGCGCGTACCTGGACACTAGGGGCTTATTACTAAGGGTGTTATTCCGCCCGCCCTCATAAAGACCGAATACCTTAGGGAGTGTTCGGCGTCGCGAGTTTGGCCTTATATGCGTCAGCTCCGAATCATGTCTTTGGTCAAATGTTGGGTTTGCCCGGCTCCTGTGTTTTGCTGCCTTACGTTCCGCTCTATCGGCTAAGGCGGCACCAGGAGAACTACTGCGATTGTGCCCTGGTTCGGCCAGGTGAGCACCTCAGTAGAGAAAGCTGAAAACTGACTGTCATGATATAGCGTGAGACTGGTCAACCACTCGATGACTTACCAGAATCTTTAGGATTCCTCCGCATTAACGAAGGGCCGTTTCCCGGCCAGGCACATACGCGCACCGAGTTAGGGCGAGCGCAGACGCCACCCGGGGCTATATAAGTAGCCTCACTGTCAAACTCCTATGGCTAAGTGAAAGTGATAAAGCATCATAGTCTGATTGTCTAGTTGACTTTGCTATCACCTCCTTTGTAGGACCAAGACGTTGGATCAAGTGTGAAAATGCGCCTTCTGCGAACACCCCCGCATTATGTGCGTGGGGGCTGAAGCCGACGACTGCCATCTTTCAGATTATATATACATATATGTTAAACAGCCGCACATGAGGTATCATAATACTTGCAGGGACAAGTATAAAAAGCTTCTACAATTTATCAAAATATTGTTTTACAATAATATATGCTATTCGAATATAGTATCCTTCGAGCACTGCGTCTCTATCAAACGAGCGCCTTGCAGAACTTCCTGAAAATAGTGCTCGGCAGGTACTTGGCTTCCATCCGAGTCTGGGGATGCAACAGCGGTGGCTTCCATTTCCGCCCAGTATGTCTTGACACGGGCACGAGCCATCCGCGCACCCTCTATGCACACTGACCTCTTCATCGCATTGATATGCGGTGCCGCACCAAGGAACTGCTGCACCAAGTTAACTTTTCGGCTCTGGCCTCTCTGGCCACAGATGACTCATGACGTACTTCATGGCGAGTCTGGACAACCTATTTAGCTCGGCCCATTCGGCCAAACGATCGGCTAATGACAGTGGACGCTCTGGATTGTGGAACTGCGACCATAAGAGCTTTTCCACTTCACGATCTTCTTGATCTCGGAAGTGTTCGGCCGCATCTGCGGCACTCGCTGCCAAATCGAGATAGGTGTCCACCGTACTCCACATTTGGTCTAACGGAGCATGTTTAGGATCAAAGAACTTTCTCTGAAGCATAAAGGGCTTTCCAGCCGCGATCTCTCCGGCCTAACGCAGCTCCTCCTTCATAGCTCTCATCGCAGAACGAGCATCCTTGGCATCGGCAACGGCCTTCTTAAGGTCCGTCTGTTCCGCTCGATCTTCTTTTTCAAGAAGCTTGCAACAGTCAGCAGCGTTCTTCAGCTTCATGGCCATCTCGGCCATTTCCTTCTTGCTTCGGCAGTGAGCAGCTTGTTCGGCTTTCAGCTCTTCAATTGCCTTTCCGGCAGCCGCATCACTTTTCCTCGCTTGCTCCTTGGCTCGGGCAAGCTCCGCCCGAAGATTCTCCATGGCAGAAGCACCATCTGCATCAAGCGCACACATTGTAAGATACTGGCATAAATCTCCTCTTACCAGGTGCCGCCGGAGGAATTACATACCTTGTGCCTCGTCAAGCCGCTTGTTGACAAGCACGATGTCGGCATATGCCACGTCAAGTTGCCGCTTTAGCTCGGCAAATTCATCAGTCCGGCTGGCCATCAGACACTTCGCCACCTACGTATGAAGGCGGCATGTTAGACCTAGGATTATGATCCTCTGCGCGCTGTCACTTTTGACAATGCACAGAGTCTCAGGGGCTACTATCTACACAGGGCGCATCTTATTTACGCGCAACTGTCCAAAAAGGGTACATTATTTTGCGTACCTCAAAACCTGTCAGTAAACTCCTGACGGCCTCATGCAATCCGCTCTCCACGGATGAAATCCTCTCAATAACTGTACCCATCAAGGCACGGTGCTCCTCTGAGATAGATGCTTGCCCTAGCAGATCCTTCAGCTCCTCTGACCGCGCACCACACGGTGCCGGACTCGTCTGATGGCCCTTTTCGAAGGCTGGACGCGGAGGGCTTTGGGGGGCCATATGACTACCTTCCGGCCCCGCCGGATTCAGAGAAACCCTCCGCGACGATACCTCAGGGTCGCCCGCCTCGCAAGGTGGTACGGCAGGGGGAGGCGTTTCGCTCTCCATCATCTCCGGAAGAAGATCCCCTGAAGACGAGCTCTGCTGAGAAGGGCTATGGTCTGAGCTACAAGGTAAATTTTCGATTACTTTTCTCAGATATAAAGCAGGGATTTCTCTCGTTTCTTAAAAAGAAAAGTCCTCTCTACTTACGGCTCGGTGGAGGGCTGATCCCCTTGAGGGCATAATTCGGCCGAAGTATCCCCCAGCACAGGACACTCTGGCGAAGATTTCTTCCCCCGCTTTAAGGCCATGTTCTCCGGGTCTTCAGAGGCGGTTCTCTTCTTCCCCTGAGGAGAGGAATTTTCGATTCCTCCCTTCCGGACAACCTCCTTTGAGGAGGCTGTAGCTTCCTTGTCCCCTCCCTCGCTTCCCTTTGAAGGCACAACCTCCAACATCCTGACTAGCACGGGACCCGGCATGGTCTCGGGGAGGGGGCCCGGACACCTGATTAGCTTTGCTTTCGCTATCCACTCCTGTTTAAAGGACAGCTCTTTTAGGGGCAATTTTATGATAAATATACAGATAGCGAGTCCGGGCACAAGGCTACTTACTTGAGTATCCAGACGATTGCAGCTCAGACCTGCGATCTCCGTAGAATCCGGACACACTACTTGTGGTCCGAAGAACAATTTGTACATCTCCATGGGCGTCATGCCAAGAAAATGTTGGAGAACTCGTGGTCCCTCCGGGTTGAACTCCCACAGGCGGAGGGGGCGATGTTTGCAAGGCAGAACTCGGCGAATTAACATAACGTGTGTCACCACGACCAGACTGATGTCTCTTTCTAGGAGATCTCGGATGCGGCCCTGCAACAGGGGAACGTCCTTTGCCGGCCCCCAGTCCAGCCCCGTATTGACCCATGACACCAGTCGTGGCGGGGGACCCGAGCAGAAAGCAGGCAGCGCCACCCACTTGGTGCTCCTGGGAGCTGTGATATAAAACCACTCTCGTTACCATAAGCTGGACTCCCCTGGAAAAGAGCCCTCGGGCCATGGAGCACCAGCATTCTTGCTTATAAAAGCACCTCCGCTATCGGGGGTTTGGTGCAACATATGCCAAAGGATGGCTTATCATGGTGGGGGCGAGTAGAACATCGCCGGTGCCTGGAAACTGGATGAGACGAAGGCATGCACACCGGCGAATCTTACCCGGCTTCAGGGCTCTCCGAGGAGATAATACCCCTACTGCTGCTCTGCAGGGTCTCCGCATGATCACTATGGCAAAGTGTTTACACGGTTGCTCCTTGAGCTGTTTCTTGAAGGTAGGAGAGCGCAAGGCTAGCTCTCTCCCTTCTATATGATCTGGCCTAGAGCTAGTGGGTTCCAACCCTTTGCATGGGTGCCCTAAGAGTTTATATAGGCCTACCCCCCAGGGGTACAATGGTAATACGACTGGACGCGGGCCCAGCCGTCAGCGCCTCTGGCCTCCGCCTTCCCCGCCGACCGCTGGGGCCCGCCGACTGGCGGGCCATGCCGACTGGCCTGGTACAGGGCCGACAGGCCGCGTCCGCCGCGGGCGGGTCTTGCCGGCTACTGATTACTGTAGCCGTGCTTCTGATGACGCGGGCTTGATCATGGGGGCGTGGCAACAGCCCCGCCGCCTGGCGGGCGATCACTATTGCCACTCTCCATCACATCTCGATTAATGGTGCGTGGGCCTCGGGGGAGGGCTCGGCCGACTCCCCGTGTCTGACTGGTGGTCCTCTTGCCCTCTCCTGGGGTCTCACTTACTGGTGGGACCCGCTGCCTCTGGGCCATATAGACAAGCCGTCATGGGTACAGGATTCGACCCTGTGGTGCTGATGTCAGGGCCGGTATGGCAACAGTGCCACGCCGCACGGAGATCTTCCGGGGTACGGCGTGCTGTGGCCATGCCCGCCCTTGGTAAGGGGCGGGAGTGGGCTTCACTGTAGCCACTCCCCTGCCCCGTCCCTCTTGATGAGGTCATGGGGTTTGTTGGAGTCGCAGGCTGACTCCCCGAAGCCGGCTTCTCTGGAAGTCGCTAGTCAGGAGTCGGCTTATCCCTGTAGTTGTCCCTGGGACTCGGCCGCGAGCGGTCAGTCGGACGTCTCGCCATTGACTTCTTGAAGGCGGCTCTTCGTCCTGGGGCCTTGAGGGGCGCAGCCTGCCCCGATGTCTGGAAAGGTTCTGGGGCTCGGTGTCGGTGTCAAAACCGGCGGATCTCGGGTAGGGGGTCCCAAACTGTGCATCTAGGCCGGATGGTAACAGGAGGCAGGGGAGAGGAGAAGTTGAGGGAGAACTCTAGCAGCACAACAGCATGGTGGCGATGGAGCTCGTGGTTCTCCAGCAGGGCTTCTCCAAGCACTATGGAGGAGGAGGAGGTGTAGGAGGAGGGAGGGCTGCGCTAGGGAATGGGTGCGGCTGCCCTCCCACCCCTCCACTATATATAGGGGCAAGGGGAGAGGGGAGGCACCCTAGGGTTTCCCCTAGGGGCGGCAGCCAAGCAGATTGGATCTCCCTAGGGAAAATCCTAGGGACACTTGCCCCCCAAGCCAAGCAGGTGGAGGCTTGCCTCCCAAGCCAGGTGGAGGCGCCCCACCTTCACAACTAACGTGGGAAAGGGTGTGGGGGGCGCACCACCCCTTAGTGGGCTAGTTTGCCCCTTCCCCTTTGGCCCACGAGGCCCTCCAACACTTGTCGGGGCTCCTGAAACACCTTTCGGCCATGCTGGCCATAGCCTGGTACCCCCAGAACACTTCCGGACTCCAATACCCTTCGTCCAATATATCAATCTTCACCGCCGGACCATTCCGGAACTCCTCGTTACATCCGGGATCTCATCTGGGACTCCGAACTACCTTCGGTAACCACATACTATTTCCCATAACAACTCTAGCGTCACTGAACCTTAAGTGTGTAGACCCTACGGGTTCGGGAACCATGCAGACATGACCGAGACACCTCTCCAGCCAATAACCGATAGCGGGATCTGGATACCCATATTGGCTCCCACATCTTCCATGATGATCTCATCGGATGAACCACGATGTCGGGGATTCGATCAATCCCATATTCAATTCCCTTTGTCAATCAGTATGTTACTTGCCCGAGATTCGATCGTCGGTATCCCAATACCTCCTTCAATCTCGTTACCGGCAAGTCACTTTATTCGTTCCGTAAAGCATGATCCCGTGACTAACTGCTTAGTCACATTGAGCTCATTATGATGATGCATTACCGAGTGGGCCTAGAGATACCTCTCCGTCATACGGAGTGACAAATACCAGTCTCGATTTGTGCCAACCCGACAGACACTTCCAGAGATACCTGTAGTGCACCTTTATAGTCACCCAGTTACGTTGTGACGTTTGATACACCCAAAGCACTCCTACGATATCCGGAAGTTGCACAATCTCATGGTCTAAGGAAATGATACTTGACATTAGAAAAGCTCTAGCAAACGAACTACACGATCTTGTGCTATGCTTAGGATTGGGTCTTGTCCATCACATCATTCTCCTAATGATGTGATCCCATTATCAATGACATCCAATGTCCATGGTCAGGAAACCATAACCATCTATTGATCAACGATCTAGTCAACTAGAGACTTACTAGGGACATGTTGTGGTCTATGTATTCACACATGTATTACGGTTTCCAGTTAATACAATTATAGCATGAACAATAGACAATTATCATGAACAAGGAAATACAATAATAACCATTTTATTATTGCCTCTAGGGCATATTTCCAACAAAAACTTGCAACAACATTTGAGGACGTCTAACTTGTTTTTGCAGCATATGCCGTGTAATGTGATATGGCCAAAAGGATGTGATGAATGATATATGTGATGTATGAGATTGATCATGTTCTTGTAATAGGAATCACGACTTGCATGTCGATGAGTATGACAACCGGCAGGAGCCATAGGAGTTGTCTTAATTTATTTATGACCTGTGTGTCAACATAAACGTCATGTAATTACTTTACTTTATTGCTAACCGTTAGCCATAGTAGTAGAAGTAATAGTTGGCGAGACCACTTCATGAAGACATGATGATGGAGATCATGATGAAGGAGGTCATGGTGTCATGCTGGTGACAATGATGATTATGGCGCCCCGAAGATGGAGATCAAAAGGAGCAAAATGATATTGGCCATATCATGTCACTATTTGATTGCATGTGATGTTTATCATGTTTTACATCTTATTTGCTTAGAACGACAATAGCATAAATAAGATGATCCCTTGCAATAATTTCAAGAAAGTGTTCCCCCTAACTATGCACCGTTGCTAAGGTCTGTTGTCCCGAAGCACCACGTGATGATCGGGTGTGATAGGTTCTAATGTTCGCATACAACGGGTGTAAGCCAAATTTACACACGCAATACACTTAGGTCGACTTGACGAGCCTAGCATGTGTAGACATGGCCTCGGAACACGGAAGACCAAAAGGTCGAACACGAGTCGTATAGAAGATACGATCAACATGAAGATGTTCACCGATGATGACTAGTCCGTCTCATGTGATGATCGGACACGGGCTAGTTGAATCAGATCATGTATCACTTAGATGACTAGAGGGATGTCTATCTGAGTGGGAGTTCATTAAATAATTTGATTAGATGAACTTAATTATCATGAACATAGTCTAAAATTCTTTGCAATATTTCTTGTAGATCAAATGGCCCACGCTAATGTTGCCCTCAACTTCAACGTGTTCCTAGAGAAAACCAAGCTGAAAGACAATGGCAGCAACTACACGGACTGGGTCTGTAACCTGAGGATTATCCTCATAGTTGCCAGGAAAGCATGTGTCCTTGATGCACCGCTAGGGGAAGCACCTGTTTTCCCAGCAGAACAAGATGTTATGAACGCTTGGTACACGCGTAGTGATGATTACTCCCTGGTTCTGTGCGGCATGCTTTACAGCTTAGAACCAGGGCTCCAAAAGCGTTTTGAGCAACACGGAGCATATGAGATGTTCCAAGAGCTGAAAATGGTTTTCCAAGCTCATGCTCGGGTCGAGAGGTATAAAGTCTCCGACAAGTTCTACAGTTGTTAGATGGAGGAGAATAGTTCCGTCAGCGACCACATACTCAAAATGTCTGGGTTGCACAAACGCTTGTCTCAGCTGGGAGTTAATCTCCCGGATGATGCGGTCGTTGACAGAATCCTTCAGTCGCTCCCACCTAGATACAAGAGCTTTGTGATGAACTTCAATATGCAGGGGATGGAAAAGACCATTCCTGAGGTATATTCAATGCTGAAATCAGCGGAGGTGGAAATCAAAAAGGAACATCAAGTGTTGATGGTGAATAAAACCACTAAGTTCAAGAAAGTCAAGGGTAAAAAGAACTTCAAGAAGGACGGCAAGGGAGTTGCCGCGCCCGGTAAGCAAGATGCCAGGAAGAAGCCAAAGAATGGACCCAGGCCTGAGATAGAGTGCTTTTATTGCAAGGGAAACGGCCACTTGAAGCGGAACTGCCCCAAGTACTTAGCGGATAAGAAGGCCAGTGAGGGAGTCCTGGATTAGGGGGTGTCCAGATAGCCGGACTATACCTTTGGCCGGACTCTTGGACTATGAATATACAAGATTGAAGACTTCGTCCCGTGTCCGGAAGGGACTTTCATTGGCGTGGAAGGCAAGCTTGGCGATACGGATATGTAGATCTCCTACCATTGTAACCGACTCTGTGTAACCCTAGCCCTCTCCGGTGTCTATATAAACCGGAGAGTTTTAGTCCATAGGACGAACAACAATCATACCATAGGCTAGCTTCTTGGGTTTAGCCTCTGGTCTCATGGTAGATCTACTCTTGTACTACCCATATCATCAATATTAATCAAGCAGGATGTAGGGTTTTACCTCCATCAAGAGGGCCCGAACCTGGGTAAAACATTGTGTCCCCTGCCTCCTGTTACGATCCGGCCTAGACGCATAGTTCGGGACCCCCTACCCGAGATCCGCCGGTTTTGACACCGACATTGGTGCTTTCATTGAGAGTTCCTCTGTGTCGTCACTTTTAGGCCCGATGCCTTCTCCGATCATCGACAGCGATGCGATCCAGGGTTAGACTTTTCTCCCTGGACAGATCTTCGCATTCGGCGGCTTTGCACCGCGGGCCAATTCGCCTTGTCATCTGGAGCAGATCGAAAGCTACGCCCCTAGCCATCAGGTCAGATTTGGAAGTTTGAACTACACGGCCGACATCCGCGGAGACTTGATCTACGACGGGTTCGAGCCACACCCGAGCGCGCGGCACTGTCACGATGGGCATGATCTAGCTCTGCCGCCGAACAGTGCCCTGGAGGCCGCACCTATGTCCGCTCCGACCCCTAGCTTGGAGCCGATCGCACCAATCGAGGATGGGTGGTTAGACACCACCTCGGGGGCTACAATATCTACGGCGATCAAGCCGAACACCAGCCCTATTCTCTGCGAAGCCCGTGACTCCAAGGAGCCGGACTCCTCTCCAGACTCCGAGCCCTCCGCGCCCCGACCAATCGAACCCGATTGGGCGCCGATCATGGAGTTCACCGCTGCGGACATCTTTCAGCACTCGCCCTTCGGCGATATTCTGAATTCACTAAAGTCTCTCTCTTTATCAGGAGAGCCCTGCCGGACTATGGTCAACAAGGTTGGGATGCGGATGATGAAGAAATTCAAAGCCCACCCACCACCCACTTCGTAGCCACTGTCGATAATTTAAACGACGTGCTCGACTTCGACTCCGAAGACATCGATGGTATGGACGACGATGTAGGAGATGAACATGAACCAACGCCTATAAGGCACTGGACAGCCACCTCATCTCATGATGTATACATGGTGGACACACCCAAAGGAAGCAACAATGAGGAACACAGGGATGCAACGAGGGATCATTCACTCGAAAAGCAATCAAAGCGGCGACGTAAGCGCCGCTCCAAGCCCCGCCTCGACAGAGACAGCAGCCATACAGACCCAGCCATAGAGCAGGACGAGCCGGCGGACGACGAACATGCCTTCGAGCAAGCGTCCGAACAAGGCAACTTGGATAAACAAACCGAACACCCCGTCCCCGGAGAAAACAATAGTCCGGACGACCTTACGCCGGATAAACTAATGGAGCAGAAGAACCTCCACAAAAGGCTCGTCACCACTGCGCATAGCCTGAAAAAGCAAAAGCGGAAGCTCAAAACTGCGGAAGATGCACTCAAAATCAGATGGAGCAAAGTACGCAACACCGCAGACAAATATGCCGGCAGTTGCCGCACAAAAAGCTATCAAAAGCGAAAGCTACTGGCTGAATTCGACGAGGAGGCCTTAGAGCCCCCGCAGTCAAGAAATGGGAAAGCCATCCGGTCAGATGGACGACCGCATGGCCAGCATGGAGCGGCAAGCGGCGCCGCACACAAGCCGGCATGCGATCCACCAAAGGATCTGCATCAAAAAGACGGCCCAGACAGATCTATATATGGGCCAAGAAAGCAAGCTCTAGTAAGCAATGCAACACAACAAATATCCGAACATCACGGCACACCCAAATACAGGGGTGCCGCACACCCCTATGTTTCACTGATGAGGTGCTGGACCATGAATTTCCAACGGGATTCAAGCCCGTAAACATAGAGGCGTACGACGGAACAACAGACCCTGGGGTATGGATAGAGGATTATATCATCCACATACACATGGCCAGAGGAGATGACCTCCACGCCATAAAATACTTACCCCTCAAGCTTAAAGGGCCAGCCCGGCATTGGCTCAAAAGCCTTCCCAAAAACACCATTGGATGTTGGGAAGAGCTTGAGGATGCTTTCCGGGCAAATTTTCAAGGGACCTATGTCCGCCCTCCGGATGCAGACGATCTCAGTCACATAACTCAACAGCCCGGAGAGTCAGCCTGGAAATTCTAGAACAGATTTCTTACTAAAAAGAATCAGATAGTCGACTGTCTGGACGCCGGAGCCGTAGCAGCTTTTAAGCATAACGTTCGAGACGAATGGCTTGCCAGACACCTCGGCCAAGAAAAGCCAAGAACAATGGCCGCATTAACAAGCCTCATGACCCGCTTTTGCGCAGGAGAGGACAGCTGGTTGGCAAGATGTAGCACCAGCAACCCAAGTACATCCGAAGTTAGGGATGGAAACGGAAAACCCCGACGCAGCAAGGACCAGCGCCGGAATAAGGGAAACAGCCCAAAGAGCACGGCGGTCAACGCCGGATTCAAAAGCTCGCGACAAAATCAGAGAAAGCCGTCCCTCAAGGATAAAAGGGACGAGCTATCCAACTTAAACAAAATCTTGGACAAGATATGTCAAATACACAGTACTCCCGGGAAGCCTGCGAACCATACCCACAGAGATTGTTGGGTTTTCAAGCAAGCCGGCAAACTCAACGCCGAACACAAGGGGCTCGACACACCAAGTGAGGACGACGACGAACCCCACAAGCAGAGCACCAGGAAACTAAAGGATTTCCACAAGAAGTCAAAACAGTACACTTCACGTGACGAACAAAACGTCGCCACCAGAGATACGCCCCATACGGCCTATCCCAGAGGAGCCTCACCAATGGTTGTTAAAACCGATCACCTTCGACCATCAGGATTACTCTAGAAGTATCCGGAACGCAGGCTGGACTGCCTTGGTATTAGATCCAATAATCGTCGGACTCCATTTTACAAATGTCCTGATGGACGGCGGCAGTGGTCTAAACCTGTTATACCAGGACACAATCCGCAACATGGGGATAGACCCAACAAAAATTCGCCATAGCAAAACCTCCTTTCAAGGGGTAACGCCAGGCCCGGATGCCCGTTGTATGGGTCCTCTCTGGCTAGATGTTATGTTCGGCTCCCCCGATAACTCTCGTCGCGAACAGCTAACTTTCCACATCGCCCCATTCTCAAGTAGCTATCAAGCACTGCTAGGACGCGAAGCTTCCGCCCACTTTAACACAATACCGCATTATGCATTTCCTACGCTTAAGATGCCTGGTCCACGAGGCATCATCTCAGTAAACGGAAAACACTGAGTGTTCCTCTCGCGCGGAAGACAGTGGGGCTACCTTGACAGCCCCACAATAAAGCGGCTTCACCAGCCAAAGCACCTAAACAGGTCGTCAAGACCACGGACACGGCTAGACGAGTCCGGCATAAACATACAATTGATAAAGGCTTAATAGCCGTATACCCCTGTACTAGGGGATCCGTGCATATAAAACAAGAGACAATAAAGCTCAATGTTACCCATTTCGATTTATACTTTGTTTACTTAGTATAACTTATGTTCGGCATGATTTTTCTTCAACTAAGTTCCTCTCTTTTTACAGATGAACACCATGCTACGCCCGTCCAGGATACGGCACAACGGAGACACAGGCGCAGACGTGTAGCAGGGACCCGTTCCAAGGATTCTTTTCAGATTAAGACCCTACATAAACCTTTTTACTATCTCTTATTGATACACATCCCCTGGTTTCTTGGTATAACCAAGGAGGAGGCTGGCGTTTTGGCATGTGGCCACGTCAGAGTTTTGCGCGTACCTGGACACTAGGGGCTTAATACTAAGGGTGTTATCCCGCCCGCCCTCATAAAGACCGAATACCTTAGGGAGTGTTCGGCGTCGCGAGTTTGGCCTTATATGCATCAGCTCCGAATCATGTCTTTGGTCAAATGTTGGGTTTGCCCGGCTCCTGTGTTTTCCTGCCTTATGTTCCGCTCTATCGGCTATTACCGGAATCTTTAGGATTCCTCGGCATTAACGAAGGGTCGTTTCCCGGCCAGGCACATACACGCCCCGAGTTAGGGCGATCGCAGACGCCACCCGGGGCTATATAAGTAGCCTCACTATCAAACTCCTATGGCTAAGTGAAAGTGATAAAGCATCATAGTCCGATTGCCTAGTTGACTGCGCTATCACCTCCTTTGTAGGACCAAGACGTTGGATCAAGTGTGAAAATGCGCCTTCTACGAACACCCCCGCATTATGTGCGTGGGGGCTGAAGCCGACGACTGCCATCTTTCAGATTATATATACATATATGTTAAACGGCCGCACATGAGGTATCATAATACTTGCAAGCACAAGTATAAAAAGCTTCTACAATTTATCAAAATATTGTTTTACAATAATATATGCTATTCGAATATAGTATCCTTCGTGCACTGCGTCTCTATCAAACAAGCGCCTTGCAGAACTTCCTGAAAATAGTGCTAGACAGGTACTCGGCTTCCATCCGAGTCTGGGGATGCAACAGCGGTGGCTTCCATTTCCGCCCAGTATGTCTTGACACGGGCAAGAGCCATCCGCGCACCCTCTATGCACGCTGACCTCTTCATTTCATTGATATGCGGTGCCGCACCGAGGAACTGCTGCACCAAGTTGAAATAACTTTTCGGCTCTGGCCTCTCTGGCCACAGATGACTCATGACATACTTCATGGCGAGTCCGGACAACCTATTTAGCTCGGCCCATTCGGCCAAACGATCGGCTAATGACAGTGGATGCTCTGGATTGTGGAACTGCGACCAGAAGAGCTTTTCCACTTCACGATCTTCTTGATCTCGGAAGTGTTCGGCTGCATCTGCGTCACTCGCTGCCAAATCGAGATAGGTGTCCGCCGTACTCCACATTTGGTCTAACGGAGCATGTTTAGGATCACAAAACTTCCTCCGCAGCATAAAGGGCTTTCCAGCCGCGATCTCTCCGGCCTGACGCAGCTCCTCCTTCATAGCTCCCATCGCAGAACGAGCATCCTTGGCATCGGCAACGGCCTTCTTCAGGTCCGTCTGTTCCGCTCGATCTTCTTTTTCAAGAAGCTTGCAACGGTTAGCAGCGTTCTTCAGCTTCACGGCCATCTTGGCCATTTCCTTCTTGCTTCAGCAGTGAGCAGCATGTTCGGCTTTCAGCTCTTCAATTTCCTTTCCGGCAGCCGCATCACTTTTCATCGCTTGCTCCTTGGCTCGGGCAAGCTCCGCCCGAAGATTCTCCATGGCAGAAGCACCATCTGCATCAAGCGCACACATTGTAAGATACTGGCATAAAGCTCCTCTTACCAGGTGCCGCCGGAGGAATTACATACCTTGTGCCTCATCAAGCCGCTTGTTGACAAGCACGATGTCGGCATCTGCCACATCAAGTTGCCGCTTTAGCTCGGCAAATTCATCAGTCCGGCTGGCCACCGGACACTTCGCCACCTACATATGAAGGCGGCAAGTTAGACCTGGGATTATGATCCTCTGCGCGCCATCACTTTTGACAATGCACAGAGTCTCAGGGGCTACTATCTACACAGGGCGCATCTTATTTACGCGCAACTGTCCAAAAAAGGTACATTATTTCGCGTACCTCAAAACCTATCAGTAAACTCCTGACGGCCTCGTGCAATCCGCTCTCCACGGATGAAATCCTCTCAATCACTGTACCCATCAAGGCACGGTGCTCCTCTGAGATAGATGCTTGCCCTAGCAGATCCTTTAGCTCCTCCGACCGTGCACCACACGGCGCCGGACTCGTCAGATGGCCCTTTTCGAAGGCCGGACGCGGAGGGCTTTGGGGGGCCATATGACTACCTTCCTGCCCCACCGGATTCGGAGAAACCCTCCGCGACGATACCTCAGGGTCGCCCGCCTTGCAAGGTGGTACGGCAGGGGGAGGCGTTCCGCTCTCCATCATCTCTGGAAGAAGATCCCCCGAAGACGAGCTCTGCAGAGAAGGGCTAAGGTCCGAGCTACAAGGTAAATTTTTCGATTACTTTTCTCAGATATAAAGCAGGGATTTCTCTCGTTTCTTAAAAAGAAAACTCCTCTCTACTTATGGCTCGGTGGAGGGCTGATCCCCTTGAGGGCATAATTCGGCCGAAGTATCCCCCAGCACAGGACCCTCTGGCGAAGATTTCTTCCCCCGCTTTAAGGCCATGGTCTTCGGGTCTTCAGAGGCGGTCCTCTTCTTCCCCTGAGGAGAGGAATTTTCGATTCCTCCCTTCCGGACAACCTCCTTTGAGGAGGCTGTAGCTTCCTTGTCCCCTCCCTCGCTTCCCTTTGAAGGCACAACCTCCAACATCCTGACTAGCACGGGACCCGGCATGGTCTCGGGGAGGGGGGTCGGACACCTGATTAGCTTTGCTTTCGCTATCCACTCCTGTTTAAAGGACAGCTCTTTTAGGGGCAATTTTATGATAAATATACGGATAGCGAGTCCGGGCACAAGGCTACTTACTTGAGTATACGGACGATTGCAGCTCAGACCTACGTCCTCCGAAGAACAATTTGTACATCTCCATGGGCGTCATGCCAAGAAAATGTTGGAGAACTCGTGGTCCCTCCGGGTTGAACTCCCACAGGCGGAGGGGGCGACATTTGCAGGGCAGAACTCGGCAAATTAAAATAACCTGCGTCACCACGACCAGACTGATGTCTCTTTCTAGGAGATCTTGGATGCGGCCCTGCAACAGGGGCACGTCCTTTGCCGGCCCCCAGTCCAGCCCCGTATTGACCCATGACGCCAGTCGTGGCGGGGGACCCAGGCGGAAAGCAGGCAGCGCCACCCACTTGGTGCTCCTGGGAGCTGTGATATAAAACCACTCTCGTTGCCATAAGCTGGACTCCCCTGGAAAAGAGCCCTCGGGCCATGGAGCACCAGCATTCTTGCTTATAAAAGCACCTCGGCTGTCGGGGGTTTGGTGCGACATATGCCAAAGGATGGCTTATCATGGTGGGGGCGAGTAGAACGTCGCCGGTGCTTGGAAATGGGATGAGGCGAAGGCATGCACACTAGCGAATCTTACCCAGCTTCAGGGCTCTCCGGGGAGATAATACCCCTACTGCTGCTTTGCGGGGTCTCCGCATGATCACTATGGCAAAGTGTTTACACGGTTACTCCTTGAGCTGTTTCTTGGAGGTAGGAGAGGGCAAGGCTAGCTCTCTCCCTTCTATATGATCTGGCCTAGAGCTAGTGGGTTCCAACCCTTTGCATGGGTGCCCTGGGGGGTTTATATAGGCCTACCCCCCAGGGGTACAATGGTAATACGGCTGGATGTGGGCCCAGCCATCAGCGCCTCTGGCCTCCGTCTTCCTCGCCGACTGGCGGGCCATGCCGACTGGCCTGGTACGGGGCCGACAGGCCGCGTCCGCCGCGGGCGGGTCTTGCCGGCTGCTGATTACTGTAGCCGTGCTTCTAATGACGCGGGCTTGATCATGGGGACGTGGCAATAGCCCCGCCGCCTGGCGGGCTATCACTATTGCCACTCTCCATCACATCTCGATTAATGGTGCGTGGGCCCCGGGGGAGGGCTCGACCGACTCCTCGGGGCCGACTCCCGACGGGTCCGATTGGTGGTCCTCTTGCCGTCTCCTGGGGTCTCACTGACTGGTGGGACCCGCTGCCTCTGGGTCGTACAAACAAGCCGTCGTGGGTACAGGATTTGACCCTGTGGTGCTGATGTCAGGGCCGGTATGGCAACAGTGCCACGCCACACGGAGGTCTTCCGGGGTACGGCGTGTTGTGGCCATGCCCGCCCTTGGTAAGGGGCGGGAGTGGGCTTCACTGTAGCCACTCCCCTGCCCCGTCCCTCTTGATGAGGTCATGGGGTTTGTTGGAGTCGCAGGCCGACTCCCCGAAGCCGGCTTCTCTGGAAGTCGCCAGTCAGGAGTCGGCTTATCCCTGCAGTTGTCCCTGGGACTCGGCCGCGAGTGGTCAGTCGGTCGTCTCGCCATTGACTTCTTGAAGGCGGCTCTTCGTCCTGGGGCCTTGATGGGTGCAGCCTGCCCCGATGTCTGGAAAGGTTTTGGGGCTCGGTGTCGGTGTCAAAACCGGCGGATCTCGGGTACGGGGTCCCAAACTGTGCGTCTAGGCCAGATGGTAACAGGAGGCAGGGGAGAGGAGAAGTTGAGGGAGAACTCCAGCAGCACGACGGCATGGTGGCGATGGAGCTCGTCGTTCTCCAGCAGGGCTTCACCAAGCACTATGGAGGAGGTGGAGGTGTAGGAGGAAGGAGGGCTGCGCTAGGGAAGGGGTGTGGCTGCCCTCCCACCCCTCCACTATATATAGGGGCAAGGGGACAGGGGAGGCGCCCTAGGGTTTCCCCTAGGGGGCGGCGGCCAAGCAGATTGGATCTCCCTAGGGAAAATCCTAGGAGACTTTCCCCCAAGCCAAGCAGGTGGAGGCTTGCCTCCCAAGCCAGGTCGAGGCACCCCACCTTCACAAGTAACATGGAAAAGGGTGTGGGGGGCGCACCACCCCATAGTGGGCTGGTTTGCCCCTTCCCCTTTGGCCCATGAGGCCCTCCAACACTCGCTGGGGCTCCTGAAACACCTTTCGGTCATGCTGGCCATAGCCTGGTACCCCCAGAACTCTTCCGGACTCCAATACTCTTTGTCCAATATATCAATCTTCACCGCCGGACCATTCCGGAACTCCTCGTGACATCCGGGATCTCATCCGGGACTCCGAACTACCTTCGGTAACGACATACTATTTCCCATAACAACTCTAGCGTCACTGAACCTTAAGTGTGTAGACCCTACGGGTTCGGGAACCATGCAGACATGACTGAGACACCTCTCCGGCCAATAACCAATAGCGGGATCTGGATACCCATATTGGCTCCCACATGTTCCATGATGATCTCATCGGATGAACCACGTTGTCGGGGATTCGATCAATCCCATATTCAATTCCCTTCGTCAATCGGTATGTTACTTGCCCGAGATTCGATCATCGGTATCCCAATACCTCGTTCAATCTCGTTATCGGCAAGTCACTTTACTCGTTCCGTAAAGCATGATCCCCTGACTAACTGCTTAGTCACATTGAGCTCATTATGATGATGCATTACCGAGTGGGCCCAGAGATACCTCTCTGTCAGACGGAGTGACAAATCCCAGTCTCGATTCATGCCAACCCAACAGACACTTTCAGAGATACCTGTAGTGCACCTTTATAGCCACCCGGTTACGTTGTGACGTTTGATACACCCAAAGCACTCCTATGGTATCCGGAAGTTGCACAATCTCATGGTCTAAGGAAGTGAAACTTGACATTAGAAAAGCTCTAGCAAACGAACTACACGATCTTGTGCTATGCTTAGGATTGGGTCTTGTCCATCACATCATTCTCCTAATGATGTGATCCCATTATCAATGACATCCAATGTCCATGGTCAGGAAACCATAACCATCTATTGATCAACGAGCTAGTCAACTAGAGGCTTACTAGGGACATGTTGTGGTCTATGTATTCACACATGTATTACGGTTTATAGTTAATACAATTATAGCATGAACAATAGACAATTATCATGAACAAGGAAATACAATAATAACCATTTTATTATTGGCTCTAGGGCATATTTCCAACAAAAACTTGCAACTACAATTAGAGGACGTCTAATTTGTTTTTGCAGCATATGTCGTGTGATCTGATATGGCCAAAAGGATGTGATGAATGATATATGTGATGTATGAGATTGATAATGTTCTTGTAATAGGAATCACGACTTGCATGTCGATGAGTATGACAACCGGAAGGAGCCATAGGATTTGTCTTAATTTATTTATGACTTGTGTGTCAACATAAATGTCATGTAATTACTTTACTTTATTGCTAACCATTAGCCATAGTAGTAGAAGTAATAGTTGGCGAGACAACTTCATGAAGACATGATGATGGAGATCATGATGAAGGAGGTCATGGTGTCATGGCGGTGACAATGATGATTATGGCGCCTCGAAGATGGAGATCAAAAGGAGCAAAATGATATTGGCCATATCATGTCACTATTTGATTGCATGTGATGTTTATCATGTTTTACATCTTATTTGCTTAGAACGACGGTAGCATAAATAAGATAATCCCTTGCAATAATTTCAAGAAAGTGTTCCCCCTAACTATGAACCGTTGCTAAGGTCTGTTGTTCCGAAGCACCACGTGATGATCGGGTGTGATAGGTTCTAATGTTCGCATACAACGGGTGTAAGCCAGATTTACACACGCAATACACTTAGGTTGACTTGACGAGCCTAGCATGTGAAGACATGGCCTCGGAACACGGAAGACCAAAAGGTCGAACATGAGTCGTATAGAATATACGATCAACATGAAGATGTTCACCGATGATGACTAGTCCGTCTCACATGATGATCGGACACGGGCTAGTTGAATCAGATCATGTATCACTTAGATGACTAGAGGGATGTCTATCAGAGTGGGAGTTCATTAAATAATTTGATTAGATGAACTTAATTATCATGAACATAGTCTAAAATTCTTTGCAATATGTCTTGTAGATCAAATGGCCCACACTAATGTTGCCCTCAACTTCAACGCGTTCCTAGAGAAAACCAAGCTGAAAGACGATGGCAGCAACTACACAGACTGGGTCTGTAACCTGAGGATTATCCTCATAGTTGCCAGGAAAGCATGTGTCCTTGATGCACCGCTAGGTGAAGCACCTGTTTTCCCAGCAGAACAAGACGTTATGAACGCTTGGTACACGCGTAGTGATGATGTAACACCCCAGATATGACTTTCCCAATTTGTACTCCAACTCTTGCCGTTTCCGGCGTTTAGATATTTTATTTTCTCGGGTTCGGGTTTTTTCTCCGTGTGTTGTTGTCGTTGTCATGCATCTCATATCATGTCATCATGTGCATTGCATTTGCATACGTGTTTCATCTCATGCATTCGAGCATTTTCCCCGTTGTCCGTTTTGCATTCCGGCGCTTCGTTCTCCTCCGGTGGCCATTTCTACCTTTCTTTTGTGTATGGGGATTAAACATTTCCGGATTGGACCGAGACTTGCCAAGCGGCCTTGGTTTAGTACCGGTAGATCGCCTGTCAAGTTTCGTACCATTTGGACTTCGTTTGATACTCCAACGGTTAACCGAGGGACCGAAAAGGCCTCGTGTGTGTTGCAGCCCAACACCCCTGCAATTTGGCCCAAAACCCACCTAAGCCTTCTCCATCATCTAGAGTGTTCGATCGCGATCGCGTGCCCGAAAACCGCACCTCATTTGGACTCTCCTAGCTCCCTCTACGCCTATATAAAGACCCCCCATTCGAATCACGGACGAAACCCTAAAAATTTAGCTCCTCGTGCCGCCGTACATTTTTTTTCCGCCGCCGCCGCCACGTGGCGCGCCCTCACTGGCCAGGCCGCATCCCGCCGCCACCCCCGTGCGCCCCCCCCCCCCCCCCCCCCCCCCCCCCCCCCCCCCGAGCCCATCACCGCCGCGCCTCCTCTCGCCGACCCCGCCACCTCTCTTCCCGCGGTCCGACGACCGGCGCCCGCCGCTCCGCCTCGACGTCGGCGCCCGCGCCGCCTCCCTGCCTCGCGCCGCCGCCCGCCCGGCGCCCCGGCTCGGATCCGGCGAGGTCCGGCCAGCCCCTCTTTCCCCGACGATCTCCGGCGACCTATGGTGAACAGTGTTCCCGCCATCCTCGTTTTGCGTGCCCGGGTCAAACCCTAGATCCGGAGGTGTTTTTTTCTACTAAGTCGCCGATTTCCAGTTTCAAGTGCCCATTTTCATAATGCTATAACTTTGCATCCGTAGCTCCGATTTGGACATATAGCATATCAAAATGTTCACCTTAGAGAGTACATCATTTCATTACATTGCATCATTTTCATTTGAGTTCATCTTGATGCCCAAAATGCTGTTAGAAGAGGGCTACTTGAGATAATTGTCAGATCTGCTGCTCCATTTAGCTTTTTGTCATTTTTGTCATGATTAATGTGTGCATGATATGCCCTGATGCTCTACATATGTTTTGTTAAGGGTTTTGCCATCTTTCCAGGGGTGCAACCCATGTATTTTTGTGATGTGTGTGGTGACTAGCACAAGCTTGCAAAGTGGTGCACTTGGTAATTCTGATTTCAGGGACTTGGCAATTCCACTAAGTCCTTGAGCTGTTTATCTCATATGGCCATATGTTCATGTTGTTTCCTAGTGATCCGTGCCTCTTTTGAGGATGATCGGTAAGGATGTTTTGTTAATCTTGTTGTGCTCTATCCATCCATGTCTTTGTTTGCAATTATGGAGGACCCTAGCTTGAGTCAATCGAGCTCTACTTTTGCTACTTTGTGAATCTGGGCAGATTGTCAACTTGTTTGCAATTTTGTCGATGATGTTGTAGTCGATCCGTGCATGCTATGCTATTGTTCTTGCCATGTCTAGCTTTCAATTTGTGTATTCTTGATGGATGTATGCTTAGATTATCATGACTTGCTCCGTATTGAGTGCATCGAGCTCGTAAACATGCCAACTTGATATCTGTTTTCAGCATGCTTCAGTTTTCACTAAGTCTGTGATCTGATTATGTTTTGCTATGTTCACATGCTTGCAATTGTATTTTCTGATCCCTTTTGGCTCAAGGTCACTAAGGGACTTTTGTTAAGCTCTTTGAGTAGCTCCATGCCATACTTTACTTTGCCATGTTCAGGTCCTGTATCATGTAGTTTTGTTGCTCCGAAGAGAGCTACCTGATCTGAAATTCCAGACAAGTGTTGATTTCACTAAGTCTAAAATATGTTTGCCATATGCATTTTTGCCATGCTTGTTTGAACCTGTTAATGGATGAATTGGCCGTAGCTCAGTGTTGATTTCACTAAGTCTGAAATCTGTTTGCCATATGCATTTTTGCCATGCTTGTTTGAACCTGTTAATGGATGAATTGGCCGTAGCTCAGTGCTAGACTTTTGTTAAGCATCATGAATGCATCCCTGCCATGTATTTTGTTGTCATGTTTGGGTGTTGTAGCATGTTCTTCTCATTGCATTTAGATGGCTACTTGCTGTAAATCACAGACCGGTGTCATATTTGAATCGCTTGGCATTTCCAAACCGTAACTCCGATTCCGGCGTTCTTTATATCGTTTTCAAGCGATTTCATCTCATTTTTCCAGTGGCACACTTGGATTTCCAAGTTGGGGCCAGGTTCTTGCATTTCCTGTCACATCTTGCATATGCATCCCGCATCGCATCCCGCATAGCATATCATCTTTGCATCATGTTGTTTGAGTTGCACGTGGTTGATTTGTGTCCTTGTTGCTTGTGTGTCTTGTTTGGGTACAGCCGGGAGACGAGTTCGCTAATGAGGAGCCCATTGAGTTTGCTTTCGAGGATCCAGTCAACTCTGACAACTGTGCAGGCAAGATGATCATACCCTCGAAATCACTACTATCTTTGCTATGCTAGTTTGCTCGCTCTTTTGCTATGCCAATGCTACGATGCCTACCACTTGCTTTCAAGCCTCCCAAATTGCCATGTCAAACCTCTAACCCACCATGTCCTAGCAAACCGTTGATTGGCTATGTTACCGCTTTGCTCAGCCCCTCTTATAGCGTTGCTAGTTGCAGGTGAAGATTGGAGACCGTTCCTTGTTGGAACATTTATTTACTTGTTGGGATATCATTATATTATCTTGTTATCTTAACACATCTATATACTTGGTAAAGGGTGGAAGGCTCGGCCTCTCGCCTAGTGTTTTGTTCAACTCTTGCCGCCCTAATTTCCGTCATATCGGTGTTATGTTCCCGGATTTTGCGTTCCTTACGCTGTTGGGTTATAATGGGAACCCCTTGATAGTTCTCCTTGATTAAAGCTTTTCCAGCAATGCCCAACCTTGGTTTTACCTTTTGCCACCTAGCCTCTTTTCCCCTTGGGTTTCTGGAGCCCGAGGGTCATCTTATTTTAAACCCCCCGAGCCAGTGCTCCTCTGAGTGTTGGTCCACCTGTCAGCTGCCGGTGGACACCAGGGGCAACTCTGGGCTGGCCTACCCGTACCTAAGACAATCTGAGTGTGCCCTGAGAACGAGATATGTGCAGCTCCTATCGGGATTTGTCGGCACATTCGGGCGGTGTTGCTGGTCTTGTTTTAACCTGTCGAAGTGTCTTGAAGAACCGAGATACCGAGTCTGATCGGAACGTCTTGGGAGGAGGTCTATTCCTTCGTTGACCGTGAGAGCTTGTCATGGGCTAAGTTGGGACTCCCCTGCAGGGTTTTGAACTTTCAAAAGCCGTGCCCGCGGTTATGGGCAGATGGGAATTTGTTAATGTCCGGTTGTAGATAACTTGAACCTTAACTTAATTAAAATGAACCAACTAAGTGTTGTTACCGTGATGGCCTCTTCTCGGCGGAGTCCGGGAAGTGGACACAGTGTTGGAGTAATGTTTGCGCAGGTTGTCCTCTAGTTTCTCGCTCGTGCTTTGCCTCCTCTTCTCGCTCTCTTTTGCGAATAAGTTAGCCACCACATTTGCTAGTCGCTTGCTGCAGCTCCACATATATTTACCTTGCCTTACCTATAAGCTTAAATAGTCTTGATCGCGAGGGTGCGAGATTGCTGAGTCCCTGTGGCTCACAGATTACTATTACACC
Organism: Triticum aestivum; assembly: GCF_018294505.1. Classification (NCBI taxonomy): domain Eukaryota; kingdom Viridiplantae; phylum Streptophyta; class Magnoliopsida; order Poales; family Poaceae; genus Triticum; species Triticum aestivum. The sequence continues at coordinate 531,715,227 of NC_057794.1, forward strand.
AGATGCAGGGCCCGATGATTCCGCTCCAGGAGACGCGTTTGAGCTCAAGTGGGAGTTCGACGAAGACTCTCAACGTTACTATGTTTCCTTTCCTGATGATCAGTAGTGGTGCCCAGTTGGGGGTGATCGGGACCGTGTCGCATGTTGGGTTATCTTTTATTTTGGCGCCGTAGTCGGGCCATGAGTGTTTGGATGATGTAATGTTATTTATGTACTTGATTGACGTGGCGAGTGTAAGCCAACTATGTTATCTCCCCTTTTATTATTATATTACATGGGATGTTGTGAAGATTGCCTAACTTGCGACATATGCCTTCAATGCGATTATGCCTCTAAGTCGTGCCTCGACACGTGGGAGATATAGTCGCATCGAGGGTGTTACAAGTTGGTAATCAGAGCCTTCCCCGACCTTAGGAGCCCCATTGCTTGATCGTTTTTAGCGGCCGAGTTGTGTCTAGAAAAATGTTTTGAGTCATTTAGGAATTATATATCGGAGAGTTTAGGAATTCTTTTTACTTCCCAGTCTCCTCATCGCTCTGGTAAGGCATCCTGACGTAGAGTTTTGACTCTTCTCTTCTCAAATTTCACTAAAAAAATTTAGGATCACGCGGGTATCTTGGAATCGTTCCGATGGTTTTATGATGAGAACATTGTCTTGGTGCCTCCTGTCAGGGGTTTTGTGGAAGTGTCCCGGGGAGTTGAGCTCTGAGGTGTTGTCGTCATAATTTTATCGTTGCAGTTCTGGAATACCTGAGTTTAGTACGCCGACATCGAAAATCTCTTTTATGCAGTTCGTTGGTGAGATAACCTCGACGCCACCCAGTACTGGGGCGGGAGTTCGGGAGTATCGCCATAACTTGTATAACGGATGCTTTTCGAAGGTTGAGGTAGATGGTTTCCGAAGTTTTCTTGGTTATGTGTTGAAGGATGGATACAGCTGGATGTAGGATTTGCTAGATTTGGGTGAGATATTATGCTTCCCCTGTATCCCCAACACCTGATTGCATAACCGGAAAGGTTCGGGAGTTTCATAGGTGGGAATTCTAGTAGCTCTAGTTCTTCTTCCACGGATATTGGTTTGAGATTGGGATTTCTTACCGATTATTCGTTCTTGATCCGTACCTTGTTGATTTATTTCTCTACCTTAATTCTAAGTGGCTTCTCAATTTATGGATATGTGACCATTTCAAGAGGAATGCATTCGTTCATTTTGTTCGGATGTGAAGACTATATGTTGCAATTTTCATTCCGTTGGATTCAGCTTCAATATTTGTCTATCAATGTGCTAATGGATGTCAACCTCTTCAGGATGGCTCCTCCAACGCGCACGACTCCGAATCCTGATCCGCCACCACCTCCCCCTCCTCCGGAGGCATGGCAAGCTGTGATGGCCGCAACCAATGCAAACACACAGTTGATCATGCAAATTCTCCAAGAGCGCAATCAAGGCAACCAAGGGAACCAAGGCAACAATCAGAATCACTTTGCTACACTCAACCAGTTCCTTGCTAATGGGCCAAAGACTTTCAGCAATTGTGTTGAGGCAACCGATGCTGACGATTGGCTTGTGGATCTGTGCAAGCATTTCGAGTGCAGTAACATCAGGCCTGAGGACTTTGTCAAGTTCGCTTCCTTCCAACTCAAAGATCAAGCTGCAGAATGGTTCCAGCAGTACAAGGACTCCAGAGGTGGACGTGTTATCACTTGGGATGAATTCCGTCGAGATTTCCGAGCTCATCATATTCCCCAGAGCGTGGTTGAAAGCAAGCGTGAGGAATTCCGCAACCTGAAGCAAGGCTCTTTGTCTGTCTATGACTACAACAAGTTGTTTCAGAAGCTCGCCCGCTTTGCTAAGCAGGACGTGCCTGATGAGAAGAGCATGATATACCAGTTCAGGGGTGGTCTCAGAGAAGAAATTCAGCTAGCTCTTGTTCTCTTTGAGCCCTTGAGGTACGATGAGTTCTACAACATGGCACTGAAGCAAGAGGCTGCTCAGTTGAGGTGTGATGCTTCCAAGAAGCGAGTCAGAGATGTTACTCCTTCTTCCTCTACTCAAGTGGCCAAGCAGCAGAAGTATTGGCTTCCTCCTCCTCCGTTCCGTCAGCCGTATCAGCAGAAGAGCAAAGGTGGCAGTGGTTCTTCCCACCCACCCAACCCTGGCTTTCAGAACAAGACTTCGTCTCAAGCTCCAAGATCGAGTGCTCCGTATCACCGTCCGCTTTCAGAGGTCACGTGCAACAAGTGCCAACAGAAGGGTCACTATGCCAACAAGTGTTTCAACCAGAGGCGTCTTCCTCCTCCTCCTCCTGTCAGATCGGCAAGTACAGCTGTGGTCAAGCATAACCCCAAGCACGCCAAGGTCAACTTGATGAATGCAGCTCAGGCAGAGGATTCATCAGATGTCATCATGGGTAACCTTCCTATTAACGATATTCCTGCAAAAGTTCTTTTTGACACGGGTGCATCGCATTATTTCATATCGAGACCGTTTTCATCTAAGCATGGGTTGGCTTTGCAAATTTTGCCTAGTCCATTAGTAGTTGTCTCTCCCGGTAGGCGCATGCATGCTAACTCCATTGCTCCGGATGTTACTATCACTTTGGGAGACTACAAGTTTCTATCTTCTCCATACGGTTCTTGGTGACTCGGATATTGATCTTATTCTCGGGATGGATTGGCTTTCTAAGCACAAGGCTCAGCTTGATTGTGCAGCCAGGCAGATTCAATTGACTCATTCGTCTGAGGATGTAATTGTCTTTGCCGCTCGTGATGATACCATCCGTCTGTTTTCTCTCAATGAGAAGGGTGAACTAGATGCTATCTCGCAAATTCCAGTCATTTGCGAATATCAAGACGTCTTTCCAGAAGAGCTTCCAGGAATGCCTCTGCACCGGCCAGTTGAATTCGTTATTGATCTTGAGCCCGGCACGGAACCTGTGTGCAAACGTCCTTACAAGCTCGGACCTGAAGAGTTGAATGAGCTGAAGAAGCAACTCAATATTCAAGAGAAAATGGGTCTCATCCGGCCTAGTTCTTCTCCGTGGGGTTGTGGTGTTCTTTTTGTGAAGAAGAAGGATGGAAGGGACCGGCTTTATGTTGATTACTGTCCATTGAACAAGAAGACCATCAAGAACAAATACCCACTTCCCAACATCAACGAGCTGTTCGAACAACTCAAAGGTGCCCAAGTATTCTCCAAGCTTGATCTCCGTATGGGTTATCATCAGATTCGAATCCGTGAGCAAGATATTCCCAAGACGGCTTTCAGGACAAGCTATGGTTCATATGAATACACTGTCATGTCTTTTGGCCTCGTCAACGCTCCTCCGACGTTCTCTCGCATGATGAACTTCATCTTCAACGCCTACACCAATGACTTCGTTTTGGTCTATCTCGACGACATTCTGGTTTTCTCGAAGAACAAGGAAGATCATGCCAAGCACTTGCGTTTGGTACTCGATAAGCTCAGGGAACATCAGTTCTACGCCAAGTTCTCCAAGTGTGAATTTTGGCTCGATGAGGTTCTTTATCTTGGTCATATCATCTCTGCCAAGGGCATTGCCGTGAATCCTGAGAAGGTGTCTGCAATTGTGAATTGGGAACCTCCTCAGAACGTGAAGCAACTCCGTAGCTTCCTCGGTCTCGCAAGCTATTGCGAAGATTCGTTGAAAACTTTTCTAAGATCGCGAAGCCTCTCTCTAATCTTCTCCAGAAGCACGTCAAGTACGTTTGGTCTCCGGAGTGTGACATTGCTTTCAACACTTTGAAAGAGAAATTGATCACTGCTCCAGTTCTGACTCCGCCTGATGAATCCAAGCCGTACGAGGTCTTTTGTGATGCCTCTCTCCAAGGTCTTGGCGCAGTATTGATGCAAGAGAAGAAAGTTGTTGCTTATACCTCTCGCCAGTTGAAGCCCAATGAGAAGAACTACCCCACTCATGATCTCGAGTTGGCGGCAGTTGTGCATGCTCTTTTGACTTGGAGACATCTCTTATTGGGAAGAAAAGTGGACATTTTCACTGATCACAAGAGTCTCAAGTACATCTTCACTCAGCCTAATCTCAACCTCAGGCAAACTCGATGGGTCGAAATGATTCAAGAGTATAATCCGAGTATCGAGTATACTCCAGGCAAGGCCAATGTGATTGCTGACGCATTGAGCAGAAAGGCTTATTGCAACAGTCTGATTCTCAAGCCTTATCAACCCGAGCTTTGTGAAGCTTTCCGCAAACTTAATCTGCAAGTTGTTCCTCAAGGTTTCCTCGCCAACCTTCAAGTCTCTCCTACCTTGGAAGACCAGATTCGCCAAGCCCAGCTTCTTGATGCTATGGTGAAAAAGGTGAAGATTGGGATTGCCAAGAGTCAACCCAAGTACAAGTGCTACCGCCTTGATGACAAGGACACTCTCTTCTTCGAGGATCGTATTGTTGTACCCAAAGGTGACCTTCGTAAAGTGATCATGAACGAGGCTCACAATTCTCTCCTCTCCATCCACCCTGGGAGCACGAAGATGTATCAGGACCTCAAGCAGGCTTATTGGTGGACTCGAATGAAGTGCGAGATTGCTCAATTCGTGAATGAATGTGATGTCTGCAGAAGAGTGAAGGCAGAACACCAAAGGCCAGCTGGTCTCCTCCAACCTCTTGCCATTCCAGAATGGAAGTTTGACCACATTGAAATGGACTTCGTGACTGGGTTTCCAAAGTCCAAGCGTGGCAATGATGCTATATTCGTTGTCATCGACAAACTCACCAAAGTGGCTCATTTTCTGCCTACCAAAGAGTCGATCACTGCAGCTCAATTGGCGGAACTCTATACCTCTCGGATTGTCTCTCTGCACGGTATTCCACAAGTGATCTCTTCAGACCGTGGCAGCATCTTTACATCCAAGTTTTGGAATTCTTTTCAGAAGGCCATGGGCACCAACATCCACTTCAGCACAGCTTTCCATCCTCAAACTAGCAGTCAAGTCGAGCGTGTCAACCAGATTCTTGAAGATATGCTCAGGGCTTGTGTGATCTCCTTCGGCATGAAGTGGGAGGATTGTCTTCCTTATGCTGAATTCTCCTACAACAACAGTTTTCAAGCAAGTTCGGGCAAGGCCCCATTAGAAATTCTGTATGGCAGGAAGTGCCGTACCCCTCTCAACTGGTCTGAAACCGGTGAACGTCAGCTTTTGGGTAATGACTTAATCACAAAGGCAGAGGAAATGTGCAAAGTCATTCGTGATAACCTCAAAGCAGCCCAATCCCGCCAGAAGAGCTCCTATGATAGTAAGCACCGTGATTTGGCTTTCGAGATCGGAGATCATGTTTACCTCCACATCTCTCCTTTGAAAGGTACTCGTCACTTCGGTATCAAAGGGAAGCTTGCCCCTAGATACGTGAGACCTTTCAAGATTGTCAGCAAGAGAGGCGACCTCGCCTATCAACTCAAGCTTCCTTCAAACTTTGCAAATGTTCATGACGTGTTCCATGTCTCTCAGCTTCGAAAGTGCTTCAAGACTCCTGACTGCACCGTCAACTTCGAGGACATTGAGCTCCAAGAAGATCTTTCATATCGTGAGCACCCAGTTGCTATTCTTGAAGAGACTGAATGCAAGACTCGCAATAAGTCAATCAAATTTCTCAAAGTCAAGTGGTCACACCATTCCGACCGTGAAGCTACCTGGGAACGCGAGGATCACCTCCGTTCTGAGTACCTGACGTTCTTTCAGTCCTAGATCTCGGGACGAGATCCTTTCGTAGTGGTGGAGTGTTGTGACACCCCAGATATGACTTTCCCAATTTGTACTCCAACTCTTGTCGTTTCCGGCGTTTAGTTATTTTATTTTCTCGGGTTCGGGTTTTTGTCTCCATGTGTTGTTGTCGTTGTCATGCATCTCATATCATGTCATCATGTGCATTGCATTTGCATACGTGTTTCATCTCATGCATTCGAGCATTTTCCCCGTTGTTTGTTTTGCATTCCGGCGCTTCGTTCTCCTCCGGTGGCCATTTCTACCTTTCTTTCGTGTGTGGGGATTAAACATTTCTGGATTGTACGGAGACTTGCCAAGCGGCCTTGGTTTACTACCGGTAGACCGCCTGTCAAGTTTCGTACCATTTGGACTTCGTTTGATACTCCAACGGTTACCCGAGGGACCGAAAAGGCCTCGTGTGTGTTGCAGCCCAACACCCCTCCAATTTGGCCCAAAACCCACCTAAGCCTTCTCCATCATCTAGAGCGTTCGATCACGATCGTGTGGCCGAAAACCGCACCTCATTTGGACTCTCCTAGCTCCCTCTATGCCTATATAAAGACCCCCCCATTCGAATCACGGACGAAACCCTAAAAATTTAGCTCCCCGTGCCGCCGGACATTTTTTTCCGCCGCCGCCGCCACGTGGCGCGCCCCCACTGGCCCGGCCGCATCCCGCCGCCACTGGCCCGGGAGAGCCCGTGTGCGCCCCCCCCCCCCCCCGAGCCCATCGTCGCCGCGCCTCCTCTCGCCGACCCCGCCGCCTCTCTTCCCGCGGTCCGGCGACCGGCGCCCTCCGCTCCGCCGCTCCGTCTCGATGCCGGCGCCCGCGCCGCCTCCCTGCCTCACGCCGGCCGCCGCGCACTGCCGCCCGCCCGGCGCCCCGGCCTGGATCTGGCGAGGTCTAGCTGGCCCCTCGTTCCCTGATGATCTCCGGCGACCTCCGGTGAACAGTGTTCCGGCCATCCTCGTTTTGCGTGCCCGGGTCAAACCCTAGATCCGGAGGTGTTTTTTTTCTACTAAGTCCCCGATTTCCAGTTTCAAGTGCCCATCTTCATAATGCTATAACTTTGCATCCGTAGCTCAGATTTGGGCATATAGCATATCAAAATGTTCATCTCAGAGAGTACATCATTTCATTCCATTGCATCATTTTCATTTGAGTTCATCTTGATGCCCAAAATGCTGTTAGAAGAGGGCTACTTGAGATAATTGTCAGATCTGCTGCTCCATTTAGCTTTTTGTCATTTTTGCCATGATTAATGTGTGCATGATATGCCCTGATGCTCTACATATGTTTTGTTAAGGGTTTTGCCATCTTTCCAGAGGTGCAACCCATGTATTTTTGTGATGTGTGTGGTGACTAGCACAAGCTTGCAAAGTGGTGCACTTGGTAATTCTGATTTCAGGGACTTGGCAATTCCACTAAGTCCTTGAGCTGTTTATCTCATATGGCCATATGTTCATGTTGTTTCCTAGTGATCCGTGCCTCTTTTGAGGATGATCAGTAAGGATGTTTTGTTAATCTTGTAGTGCTCTATCCATCCATGTCTTTGTTTGCAATTATGGAGGACCCTAGCTTGAGTCAATCGAGCTCTACTTTTGCTACTTTGTGAATCTGGGCAGATTGTCAACTTGTTTGCAATTTTGCCGATGATGTTGTAGTCGATCCGTGCATGCTATGCTATTGTTCTTGCCATGTCTAGATTGCATTTTGTGTATTCTTGATGGATGTATGCTTAGCTTATCATGACTTGCTCCGTATTGAGTGCATCGAGCTCGTAAACATGCCTACTTGATATCTGTTTTCAGCATGCTTCAGTTTTCACTAAGTCTGTGATCTGATTATGTTTTGCTATGTTCACATGCTTGCAATTGTATTTTCTGATCCCTTTTGGCTCAAGGTCACTAAGGGACTTTTGTTAAGCTCTTTGAGTAGCTCCATGCCATACTTTACTTTGCCATGTTCAGGTCCTGTATCATGTAGTTTTGTTGCTCCGAAGAGAGCTACCTGATCTGAAATTCCAGACAAGTGTTGATTTCACTAAGTCCGAAATCTGTTTGCCATATGCATTTTTGCCATGCTTGTTTGAACCTGTTAATGGATGAATTGGCCATAGCTCAGTGCTAGACTTTTGTTAGGCATCATGAATGCATCCCTGCCATGTATTTTGTTGTCATGTTTGGGTGCTGTAGCATGTTCTTCTCATTGCATTTAGATGGCTACTTGCAGTAAATTGCAGACCGGTGTCATATTTGAATCGCTTGCCATTTCCAAACCGTAACTCCGATTCCGGCGTTCTTTATATCGTTTTCAAGCGATTTCATCTCATTTTTCCAGTGGCACACTTGGATTTCCAAGTTGGGGCCAGGTTCTTGCATTTCCTGTCACATCTTGCATATGCATCCTGCATCGCATCCCGCATAGCATATCATCTTTGCATCATGTTGTTTGAGTTGCACGTGCTTGATTTGTGTCCTTGTTGCTTGTTTGTCTTGTTTGGGTAGAGCCGGGAGACGAGTTCGCTAACGAGGAGCCCGTTGAGTTTGCTTTCGAGGATCCAGTAAACTCTGACAACTGTGCAGGCAAGATGATCATACCCTTGAAATCACTACTATCTTTGCTATGCTAGTTTGCTCGATCTTTTGCTATGCCAATGCTACGATGCCTACCAATTGCTTTCAAGCCTCCCAAATTTCCATGTCAAACCTCTAACCCACCATGTCCTAGCAAACCATTGATTGGCTATGTTACCGCTTTGCTCAGCCCCTCTTATAGCGTTGCTAGTTGCAGGTGAAGATTTGAGACCATTCCTTATTGGAACATTTATTTACTTGTTGGGATATCATTATATTATCTTGTTATCTTAACTCATCTATATACTTGGTAAAGGGTGGAAGGCTTGGCCTCTCGCCTAGTGTTTTGTTCCACTCTTGCCGCCCTAGTTTCCATCATATCGGTGTTATGTTCCCAGATTTTGCGTTCCTTACGCGGTTGGGTTATAATGGGAACCCCTTGATAGTTCGCCTTGATTAAAGCTTTTCCAGCAATGCCCTACCTTGGTTTTACCTTTTGCCACCTAGCATCTTTTCCCCTTGGGTTTCCGGAGCCCGAGGGTCATCTTATTTTAAACCCCCCGGGCCAGTGCTCCTCTGAGTGTTGGTCCACCTGTCAGCTGCCGGTGGCCACCAGGGGCAACTCTGGGCTGGCCTACCTGTACCTAAGACAATCTGAGTGTGCCCTGAGAACGAGATATGTGCAGCTCCTATCGGGATTTGTCGGCACATTCGGGCGGTGTTGCTGGTCTTGTTTTAACCTGTCGAAGTGTCTTGAAGAACCGACATACCGAGTCTGATTGGAACGTCTTGGGAGGAGGTCTATTCCTTCGTTGACCGTGAGAGCTTGTCATGGGCTAAGTTGGGACTCCCCTGCAGGGTTTTGAACTTTCGAAAGTTGTGCCCGCGGTTATGGGCAGATGGGAATTTGTTAATGTCCGGTTGTAGATAACTTGAACCTTAACTTAATTAAAATGAACCAACTGAGTGTTGTTACCGTGATGGCCTCTTCTCGGTAGAGTCCGGGAAGTGGAAACGGTGTTGGAGTAATGTTTGTGCAGGTTGTCCTCTAGTTTCTTGCTCGCGCTTTGCCTCCTCTTCTCGCTCTCTTTTGCGAATAAGTTAGCCACCATATTTGCTAGTCGCTTGCTGCAGCTCCACATATATTTGTACCTTGCCTTACCTATAAGCTTAAATAGTCTTGATCGCAAGGGTGCGAGATTGCTGAGTCCCTGTGGCTCACAGATTACTATTACACCAGATGCAGGGCCCGATGATTCCGCTCTAGGAGACGCGTTTGAGCTCAAGTGGGAGTTCGACGAACACTCTCAACGTTACTATGTTTCCATTCCTGATGATCAGTAGTGGTGCTCGGTTGGGGGTGATCGGGACCGTGTCGCTTGTTGGATTATCTTTTATTTTGGCGCCGTAGTCGGGCCATGAGTGTTTGGATGATGTAATGTTATTTATGTACTTGATTGATGTGGCGAGCGTAAGCCAACTATGTTATCTCCCCTTTTATTACATATATATTACATGGGATGTTGTGAAGATTGCCTAACTTGCGACATATGCCTTCAATGCGATTATGCCTCTAAGTCGTGCCTCGACACGTGGGAGATATAGTCGCATCGAGGGTGTTACAGATGATTACTCCCCGGTTCAGTGCGGTATGCTTTACAGCTTAGAACCAGGCATCCAAAAGCGTTTTGAGCAACACAGAGCATATGAGATGTTCCAAGAGCTGAAAATGGTTTTCCAAGCTCATGCCCGGGTCGAGAGATATGAAGTCTCCAACAAGTTCTACAGTTGTAAGATGGAGGAGAATAGTTCCGTCAGCGAGCACATACTCAAAATGTCTGGGTTGCACAAACGCTTGTCTCAGCTAGGAGTTAATCTCCCGGATGATGTGGTCGTTGACAGAATCCTTCAGTCGCTCCCACCTAGCTACAAGAGCTTTGTGATGAACTTCAATATGCCGAGGATGGAAAAGACCATTCCTGAGGTATATTCAATGCTGAAATCAGCGGAGGTGGAAATCAAAAAGGAACATCAAGTGTTGATGGTGAATAAAACCACTAAGTACAAGAAAGTCAAGGGTAAAAAGAACTTCAAGAAGGACGGCAAGGGAGTTGTCGCGCCCGGTAAGCAAGCTGCCGGGAAGAAGCCAAAGAATGGACCCAAGCCTGAGACAGAGTGCTTTTATTGCAAGGGAAACGGTCACTGGAAGCGAAACTGCCCCAAGTACTTAGCGGATAAGAAGGTCGGTGAGGGGGTCCTGGATTAGGGGGTGTCCGGATAGCCGGACTATACCTTCGGCCGGACTCCTGGACTATGAAGATACAAGATTGAAGACTTCGTACCGTGTCCGGAAGGGACTTTCCTTGGCGTGGAAGGCAAGCTTGGCGATACGGATATGTAGATCTCCTACCATTGTAACTGACTCTGTGTAACCCTAGCCCTCTCCGGTGTCTATATAAAACGGAGAGTTTTAGTCCGTAGGACGAACAACAATCATACCATAGGCTAGCTTCTAGGGTTTAGCCTCTCTGATCTCGTGGTAGATCTACTCTTGTACTACCCATATCATCAATATTAATCAAGCAGGACGTAGGGTTTTACCTCCATCAAGAGGGCCTGAACTTGGGTAAAACATCGTGTCCCCTGCCTCATGTTACGATCCGGCCTAGACGCATAGTTCGGGACCCCCTACCCGAGATCCGCCGGTTTTGACACCGACATTGGTGCTTTCATTGAGGGTTCCTCTGTGTCGTCACTTTTAGGCCCGATGGCTTATCCGATCATCGACAGCGATGCGATCCAGGGTAAGACTTTTCTCCGCGGACAGATCTTCGCATTCGGCGGCTTTGCACTGCGGGCCAATTCGCTTGGTCATCTGGAGCAGATCGAAAGCTACGCCCCTGGCCATCAGGTCAGATTTGGAAGTTTGAACTACACGGCCGACATCAGCGGAGACTTGATCTTCGAAGGATTCGAGCCACACCCGAGCGCGCCGCACTGTCACGATGGGCATATCTAGCTCTGCCGCCGAACAGTGCCCTGGAGGCCGCACCTGTGTCCGCTCCGACCCCTAGCTCGGAGCCGATCGCACCAATCGAGGATGGGTGGTTAGACACCACCTCGGGGGCTGCAATCTCTACGACAATCGAGCCGAACACCAGCCCTATTCTCTGTGAAGCCCGTGACTCCAAGGAACCGGACTCCTCTCCAGACTCCGAGACCTCCGCGCCCTGACCAATCGAACCCGATTGGGCGCCGATCATGGAGTTCACCGCCGCAGACATCTATCAGCACTCGCCCTTCGGCGATATTCTGAATTCACTAAAGTCTCTCTCTTTATCAGGAGAGCCCTGGCCGGACTATGGTCAACAAGGTTGGGATGCGGATGATGAAGAAATTCAAAACCCACCCACCACCCACTTCGTAGCCACTGTCGATAATTTAAATGACGTGCTCGACTTCGACTCCGAAGACATCGACGGTATGGATCACGATGTAGGAGATGAACATGAACCGACGCCTATAAGGCACTGGACAGCCACCTCATCTCATGATGTATACATGGTGGACACACCCAAAGGAAGCAACGACGAGGAACACAGGGATGCAACGAGGGATGGTTCACTCGAAAAGCAATCAAAGCGGCGACGTAAGCGCTGCTCCAAGCCCCGCCTCAACAGAGACAGCAGCCATACAGACCCAGCCATAGAGCAGGACGAGCCGGCGGACGACGAACATGCCTTCGAGCAAGCGTCCGAACATGGCAACTTGGATAAACAAACCGAACACCCCGTCCCCCGCGAAAACAACAGTCCGGACGACCTTACGCTGGATAAACTAATGGAGCAGAAGAACCTCCACAAAAATCTCGCCGCCACTGCGCATAGCCTGAAAAAGCAAAAGCGGAAGCTCAAAACTGCGGAAGATGCACTCAAAATCAGATGGAGCAAAGTACGCAACACCGCAGACAAATATGCCGGCAGTCGCCGCACGAAAAGCTATCCAAAGCGAAAGCTACTGCCTGAATTCGACGAGGAGGCCTTAGAGCCCTCGCAATCAAGAAATAGGAAAGCCATCCGGTCGAATGGACGACCGCATGGCCAGCATGGAGCAGCAAGCGGCGCCGCACACAAGCCGGCACGCGATCCACCAAAGGATCCGCATCAAAAAGACGGCCCAGCCAGATCTATATACGGGCCAAGAAAGCAAGCTCTAGTAAGCAATGCAACACAACAAATATCCGAACATCACGGCACACCCAAATACAGGGGTGCCGCACACCCCCTATGTTTCAACGATGAGGTGCTGGACCATGAATTTCCAGCGGGATTCAAGCCCGTAAACATAGAGGCGTACGACGGAACAACAGACCCTGGGGTCTGGATAGAGGATTATATCCTCCACATACACATGGCCAGAGGAGATGACCTCCACGCCATAAAATACTCACCCCTCAAGCTTAAAGGGCCAGCCCGTCATTGGCTCAAAAGCCTTCCTGAAAACACCACTGGAAGTTGGGAAGAGCTTGAGGATGCTTTCCGGGCAAATTTTGAAGGGACCTATGGCTGCCCTCCGGATGCAGACGATCTCAGTCACATAACTCAACAGCCCGGAGAGTCAGCCTAGAAATTCTGGAACAGATTTCTTACTAAAAAGAATCAGATAGTCGACTGTCCGGACGCCAAAGCCCTAGCAGCTTTTAAGCATAACGTTCGAGACGAATGGCTCGCCAGACACCTCGGCCAAGAAAAGCCAAGAACAATGGCCGCATTAACAAGCCTCATGACCCGCTTTTGCGCGGGAGAGGACAGCTGGTTGGCAAGATGTAGCACCAGCAACCCAAGTACATCCGAAGTTAGGGATGGAAACGGAAAACCCCGACGCAGCAAGGACCAGCACCAGAATAAGGGAAACAGCCCAAAGAGCACGACGGTCAACGCCGGATTCAAAAGCTCGCGGCAGAATCAGAGAAAGCCACCCCTCAAGGATAAAAGGGACGAGCTATCCAACTTAAACAAAATCTTGGACAAGATATGTCAAATACACAGTACTCCCGGGAAGCCTTCGAACCATACCCACAGAGATTGTTGGGTTTTCAAGCAAGCCGACAAACTCAACGCCGAACACAAGGGGCTCGACACACCAAGTGAGTACGACAACGAACCCCACAAGAAGAGCACCAGGAAACAAAAGCATTTCCCACAAGAAGTCAAAACAGTACACTTACTTCACGTGACGAACAGAACGGCGCCACCAGAGATACGCGCCATACGGCCTATCCCAAAGGAGTCTCGCCAATGGTTGTTAAAACCGATCACCTTCGACCATCAGGATTACTCTAGAAGTATCCGGAACGCAGGCTGGACTGCCTTGGTATTAGATCCAATGATCAGCGGACTCCATTTTACAAATGTCCTGATGGACGGCGGCAGTGGTCTAAACCTGTTATACCAGGACACAATTCACAACATGGGGATACACACAAAAAATTCGCCATAGCAAAACCTCCTTTCAAGGGGTAACGCTAGGCCGGGATGCCCGTTGTATGGGTCCTCTCTGGCTAGAAGTTATGCTCGGCTCCCCCGATAACTCCCGTCGCGAACAGCTAACTTTCCACATCGCCCCATTCTCAAGTAGCTATCAAGCACTGCTGGGACGCGAAGCTTTCGCCCGCTTTAACGCAATACCGCATTATGCATTCTTACGCTTAAGATGCCTGGTCCACGAGGCATCATCTCATTAAAGGGAAAACATTGAGTGTTCCTCTCGCGCAGAAGACAGTGTGGCTGCCTTGACAGCCCCACAATAAAGCGGCTTCACCAGCCAAAGCACCTAAGCAGGTCGTCAAGACCACGGACATGGCTAGACGAGTCCGGCATAAACATAGAATTGATAAAGGCTTAATAGCCGTATACCCCTGTACTAGGGGCTCCACGCATATAAAACAAGAGACAATAAAGCTCAATGTTACCCATTTCGATTTATACTTTGTTTATTTAGTATAATTTATGTTCGGCATGATTTTGCTTCAACTAAGTTCCTCTCTTTTTATAGATGAACACCGTGCTACGCCCGTCCAGGATACGGCACAACAGAGACACAGGCGCAGACGTGCAGCAGGGACCCATTCCAAGGATTCTTTATAGATTAAGACCCTGCGTAAACCTTTTTTACTGTCTCTTATTGATACACATCCCCTGGTTTCTTGCTATTACCAAGGAGGAGGCTGGCGTTTTGGCATGTGGCCACGTTAGAGTTTTGCACGTACCTGGACACTAGGGGCTTATTACTAAGGGCGTTATCCCGCCCGCCCTCATAAAGACCGAATACCTTTGGGAGTGTTCGGTGTCGCGAGTTTGGCCTTATATGCATCAGCTCCGAATCATGTCTTTGGTCAAATGTTGGGTTTGCCCGGCTCCTGTGTTTTGCTGCCTTATGTTCCGCTCTATCGGCTAAGGCGGCACCAGGAGAACTACTGCGATTGTGCCCCGGTTCGGCCAGGTGAGCACCTCAGTAGAGAAAGCCGAAAACTGATTGTCATGATATAGCGTGAGACTGGTCAACCACTCGATGACTTACCGGAATCTTTAGGATTCCTCCGCATTAACGAAGGGCCGTTTCCCGGCCAGGCACATACGCGCCCCGAGTTAGGGCGAGCGCAGACGCCACCCAGGGCTATATAAGTAGCCTCACTGTCAAACTCCTATGGCTAAGTGAAAGTGATAAAGCATCATAGTCCGATTGCCTAGTTCGCTGCGCTATCACCTCCTTTGTAGGACCAAGACGTTGGATCAAGTGTGAAAATGCGCCTTCTGCGAACACCCCCACATTATGTGCGTGGGGGCTGAAGCCGACGACTTCCATCTTTCAGATTATATATACATATATGTTAAACGGCCACACATGAGGTATCATAATACTTGCAGGCACAAGTATAAAAAGCTTCTACAATTTATCAAAATATTGTTTTACAATAATATATGCTATTCGAATATAGTATCCTTCGAGCACTGCGTCTCTATCAAATGAGCGCCTTGCAGAACTTCCTAAAAATAATGCTCTGCAGGTACTCGGCTTCCATCCGAGTCTGGGGATGCAACAGCGGTGGCTTCCATTTCCGCCCAGTATGTCTTGACATGGGCAAGAGCCATCCGCGCACCCTCTATGCATGCTGACCTCTTCATCGCATTGATGTGCGGTGCCGCACCAAGGAACTGCTGCACCAAGTTGAAATAACTTTTGGGCTCTGGCCTCTCTGGCCACAGATGACTCATGACATACTTCATGGCGAGTCCAGACAGCCTATTTAGCTTGGACCATTCGAACAAACGATTGCTAATGACAGTGGACGCTCTGGATTGTGGAACTGCGACCAGAAGAGCTTTTCCACTTCCCGATCTTCTTGATCTCGGAAGTGTTTGGCCACATCTGCGACACTCGCTGCCAAATCGAGATAGGTGTCCGCCGTACTCCACATCTGGTCTAACGGAGCATGTTTAGGACCACAGAACTTCCTCAGCAGCATAAAGGGCTTTCCAGCCGCGATCGCTCCGGCCTGACGCAGCTCCTCCTTCATAGCTCTCATCGCAGAACAAGCATCCTTGGCATCGGCAACGGCCTTCTTCAGGTCCGTCTGTTCCGCCCGATCTTCTTTTTCAAGAAGCTTGCAACAGTCAGCAGCGTTCTTCAGCTTCACAGCCATCTAGGCCATTTCCTTCTTGCTTTGGCAGTGAGCAGCCTGTTCGGCTTTCAGCGCTTCAATTGCCTTTTCGGCAGACGCATCACTTTTCCTGGCTTGCTCCTTGGCTCGGGCAAGCTCTGCCCGAAGATTCTCCATGGCAGAAGCACCACCTGCATCAAGCGCACACATTGTAAGATACTGTCATAAAGCTCCTCTTACGATGTGCCGCCGGAGGAATTACATACCTTGTGCCTCGTCAAGCCACTTGTTGACAAGCACGATGTCGGCATCTGCCACGTCAAGTTGCCGCTTTAGCTCGGCAAATTCATCAGTCCGGCTGGCCACCGGACACTCACCTACGTATGAAGGCGGCATGTTAGACCTGGGATTATGATCCTCTGCGCGCCGTCACTTTTGACAACGCACAGAGTCTCAGGGGCTACTATCTACATAGGGCACATCTTATTTACGTGCAACTGTCCAGAAAGGGTACATTATTTCGCGTAACTCCAAACCTGTCAGTAAACTCCTGACGGCCTCGTGCAATCCGCTCTCCGTGGATGAAATCCTCTCAGTCACTGTACCCATCAAGGCACGGTGCTCCTCTGAGATAGATGCTCGCCCTAGCAGATCCTTCAGCTCCTCTGACCGCGCACCACACGGCGTCGGACTCGTCCGATGGACCTTTTCAAAGGCTAAACGCGGAGGGCTTTGAGGGGCCATATGACTACCTTCCGGCCCCGCCGGATTCAGAGAAACCCGCCGCGATGATACCTCAGGGTCGCCCGCCTCGCAAGGCGGTACGGCAGGGGGAGGCGTTCTGCTCTCCATCATCTCCGGAAGAAGATCCCCCGAAGACGAGCTCTGCTGAGAAGGGCTAAGGTCCGAGCTACAAGGTAAATTTTTTATTATTTTCTTAGATATAAAGTAGGGATTTCTCTCGTTTCTTAAAAAGAAAACTCCTCTCTACTTATGGCTCGGTGGAGGGCTGATCCCCTTGAGGGCATAATTCGGCCGAAGTATCCCCCAGCACAGGACCCTCTGGCGAAGATTTCTTCCCCCGCTTTAAGGCCATGGTCTCGGGTCTTTAGAGGCGGTCCTCTTCTTCCCCTGAGGAGAGGAATTTTCGATTCCTCCCTTCCGGACAACCTCCTTTGAGGAGGCTGTAGCTTCCTTGCCCCCTCCCTCGCTTCCCTTTGAAGGCACAACCTCCAACATCCTGACTAGCACGGGACCCGGCATGGTCTCGGGGAGGGGGGCCGGACACCTTATTAGCTTTGCTTTCGCTATCCACTCCTGTTTGAAGGACAGCTCTTTTAGGGACAATTTTATGATAAATATACGGATAGCGAGTCCGGGCACAAGGCTACTTACTTGAGTATCCGGACGATTGCAGCTCAGACCTACGTCCTCCGTAGAATCCGGACACACTACTTGTGGTCCGACGAACAATTTGTACATCTCCATGCGCGTCATGCCAAGAAAATGTTGGAGAACTCGTGGTCCCTCCGGGTTGAACTCCCACAGGCGGAGGGGGCGACGTTTGCAGGGCAAAACTCGGCGAATTAACATAACCTGCGTCACCACGACCAGACTGATGTCTCTTTCTAGGAGATCTCGGATGCGGCCCTACAATAGGGGCACGTCCTTTGCCGGCCCCCAGTCCAGCCTCGTATTGACCCATGACGCTAGTCGTGGCGGGGGACCCGAGCGGAAAGCAGGCAGCGCCACCCACTTGGTGCTCCTGGGAGCTGTGATATAAAACCACTCTCGTTGCCATAAGCTGGACTCCCCTGGAGAAGAGCCCTTGGGCCATGGAGCACCAGCATTCTTGCTTATAAAAGCACCTCCACTGTCGGGGGTTTGGTGCGACATATGCCAAAGGATGGCTTATCACGGTGGGGGCGAGTAGAACGTCGCCGGTGCCTGGAAACGGGATGAGGCAAAGGCATGCACGCCGGCGAATCTTACCCAGATGCAGGGCTCTCCGGGGAGATAATACCCCTACTGCTGCTCTGCAGGGTCTCCGCATGATCACTATGGCAAAGTGTTTACACGGTTGCTCCTTGAGTTGTTTCTTGGAGGTAGGAGAGGGCAAGGCTAGCTCTCTCCCTTCTATATGATCTGGCCTAGAGCTAGTGGGTTCCAACCCTTTGCATGGGTGCCCTGGGGGGTTTATATAGGCCTACCCCCCAGGGGTACAATGGTAATATGGCTGGACGCGGGCCCAGCCGTCAGCGCCTCTGGCCTCCATCTTCCCAGCCGACCACTAGGGCCCGCCGGCTGGCGGGCCATGCCGACTGGCCTGGTACGGGGCCGACAGGCCGTGTCCGCCGCGGGCGGGTCTTACCGGCTGCTGATTACTGTATCCGTGCTTCTGATGACGCGGGCTTGATCATGGGGGCGTGGCAATAGCCCCGCCACCTGGCGGGCGATCACTATTGCCACTCTCCATCACATCTCGATTAATCGTGTGTGGGCCCCAGGGGAGGGCTCGGCCGACTCCCCGGGGCCGACTCCTGACGGGTCCGACTGGTGGTCCTCTTGCCGTCTCCTGGGGTCTCACTGACTGGTGGGACCCGCTGCCTCTGGGCCGTACAGACAAGCCATCATGGGTACAGGATTCGACCATGTGGTGCTGATGTCAGGGCCGGTATGGCAACAGTGCCACGCCGCACGAAGATCTTCCGGGGTACGGCGTGTTGTGGCCATGCCTGCCCTTCGTAAGGGGCGGGAGTGGGCTTCACTGTAGCCACAACCCTGCACCGTCCCTCTTGATGAGGTCATGGGGTTTGTTGGAGTCGCAGGCCGACTCCCCGAAGCCGGCTGTTCTGGAAGTCGCCAGTCAGGAGTCGGCTTATCTCTGCAGTTGTCCCTGGGACTCGGCCGCGAGCGGTCAGTCGGCTGTCTCGCCATTGACTTCTTGAAGGCGGCTCTTCGTCCTGGGGCCTTGAGGGGCGCAGCCTGCCCCGATGCATGGAAAGGTTCTGGGGCTCGGTGTCGGTGTCAAAACCAGCGGATCTCGGGTAGGGGTCCCGAACTATGCGTCTAGGCCGGATGGTAACAGGAGGCAGGGGACACGGAGTTTTACCCAGGTTCGGGCCCTCTCGATGGAGGTAAAACCCTACGTCCTGCTTGATTAATATTGATGGTATGGGTATTACAAGAGTTGATCTACCACGAGATCAGAGAGGCTAAACCCTAGAAGCTAGCCTATGGTATGATTGTTGATGTGTATGTTGTCCTACGGACTAGAACCCTCCGGTTTATATAGACAGCGGAGAGGGTTAGGGTTACATAGAGTCGGTTACAATGGTAGGAGATCTGAACATCCGTATCGCCAAGCTTGCCTTCCACGCCAAGGAAAGTCCCTTTCGGACACGGGACGGAGTCTTCAATCTTGTATCTTCAGTCTAGGAGTCCGGCCGAAGGTATAGTTCGGCTATCCGAACACCCCCTAATCCAGGACTCCCTCAGTAGCCCCTGAACCAGGCTTCAATGACGACGGGTCTGGCACGCAAATTGTCTTCGGCATTGCAAGGCGGGTTCCTCCTCCAAGTACTTCATCGAAGATCTTGAACACAAAGATAGTGTCCGGCTCTACAAAATAAGTTTCCACATATTGCCATAGAGAGAATAATAATATTAACACAAATCTAATCTGCTGACGTATTCCATGGTGCGACACGCCACGGCCAAGCCTTTATCCATTTAATTATCCCACCTCAGCGCGTTGTGCGAGGCGGTTTCCTTGGCATGTCTTGTTGAAGCAGAGATCGCGTCCCCTCATTTCGGGATTCTCATTAATACGGGCGTGGGTAACCCAACCGCTCCTTTGATTACGGTGCTTGGAGATAAGCAAGTTTTACCAGGCTGGTGGGGACACATAATTGCGTCCACCCATGTAAGGGGATAAGGATCCACCTTTTCACCCACGCCTTCTTCCTCCTCTGCCTATCCATTCTTGCGCACTCGAGCTCCAGCGCCCAAGTCCGCACTACCACCTCGACCTTCTCCAGTCATGTCCGGAGCGGGAGGCAAGTGGATGGTCTCCTCCGTCACGGAGGGACACATAAAAAAGCTGAGGAAGGCCGGATATCTGGCCAGCGACATCGCGCACCGACTCCCCGAGAAGGGGCAGCTCATCCCCACTCCTAGGCCCCATGAGAGGGTGGTATTTCTCCCCCATTTCCTCCGCGGACTGGGCTTCCCTCTGCATCAATTTGTCCGGGGGCTCATGTTCTACTACGGCCTAGATTTCCATGATCTGGCCCTGAACTTCGTCCTCAACATCTTGGCGTTTATCATCGTGTGCGAGGCTTTCCTCCGCATCCGCCCTCATTTCGGCTTATGGCTAAAGACCTTCAACGTCAAGCCAAAGGTGGTGCGCGGCAGCCAGACGGAGTGCGGCGGTGCCATGGTTGGCAAGATGGCCAACGTCCTGTGTCTCGAGGGCTCCTTTGTGGAGACCCTGAAGGGGTGGCAATCGGGGTGGTTTTACATCACCGAGCCGTGCGACCCCGAATGGGTCGCAGCCCCCAAGTTTCGGTCCGGACCCCCTACGTGGCTCACCTCCTGGAAGGAGACCGGCCTGTCGTGGGGTAAAAAGGGAGAGCTGACCGGACTCCAAACATGCATCCAAACCCTGGTGGACAAGAAGCTCAAGCTTTTCAACGTAGTCCAGGTTATGCTCATCCGCCTGATCCTCCTGTGTCAATGACGGGCCTTCAACCTGTGGGAGTTCGACCCGGCGCAGCATCACTCTAAACAGGCTCTTTGACACGACGTACGAAGATGCCTGGAGGATGCTTTTCAAGGGCGCCGAGGCTCCCGCATCCGCTGCCAAGGATCGCGAATTCAGTACTCAGCATCATGCTCATGCGGTAAGCCGTTTTTGTCCTTTTACAGGGTATCAGTTTTTCATAGTTTGACTCTATGCAGGATCTGAGTTCCCTTGTCTTTGATAGGATTGGGTGGTGATGTCCGGACAGATCAACTCTCCGGCTCCTCTGCCCGAAGGCCCAGCAGACGCTCGCTTAGCGAAGCTGCTGGTCCCGGCGCCCTATGTGGTGCCGGAGAAGAAGGCCACGAAAAGGGCCACAGGGACTCGAAAGAGTGCCCGGCGCCAGGAGGTGTCAGATTCGTCATCCGACGTTCCCAAAGCAACTTCCTTCTGTGAAGACGAGGAGGAAGAAGAAGAGACCTCTCCCCCTCTAGCGGGAGGAGAGAAGAAAAGGAAGGCCGCCCTCTCTGAGGAGGCCGGAGGGTCCAAGAAGGGGAAAACCCTTCCTCCAGACTGCTCCACCGACGCCGACGACGACGAAGAGAGTGGCAGCCCAGGGCCAAGCCCCTAGCGAAATCGTAAGTGTCCGGATACCGGAGTAATTCATAGTATTTGTTTTTTGCACAACTTTCCCTTATGTCGAATATGTTTATGCAGCCCACCCAAAGACCGGCTCAACGCGTCGTCGAGCAGCTCACTGGACTCGTCGGAGGTGAACTCGCTTCCGACGGCTTCCTCCCCCCGCCCTACAGGCGACACCGAAGTGTTTTCCCAACAGGTTCCAAGCAGGGAGGAGGTGGTCCTAGAGGCACCACAAGGCGACCTCCTGGACTCCAGGAGTAAAGGGGAGGAAACCCCCCCAGGGCTCCAAGTCCGGCTTAAGGCCGGACACAGCTCCGGAATCTTCAAAGGTTCTAGATTCCGGCGGGCGACCTCCTTCCAAGAGGAGCAAGCCTACCATGCCGGTGACCTCCGTCCAACCGGAGGCGCCGGATAATATGTTGGAGGCGCTCCAAGGTGCCTCCATCGACGAGGGGCACCACACTATTATGAGTGTGGTGATCTAGAAGGTTCAGTCTGCCAAAAGCGGACTGACTGAAGCTTGTACAAGCCTTTTAACAGGCTTTGAGGTAAGTAAAGAATGCGTAAATAATAGTACCGCATAGACAGTAGCCCCTGATGCTCTGTTTGGCGTTCGGGAAGAAAAGCCGAATAGAGGATCAAATAGAATTCGCAGGAGTCTAACAAAAATGAGTCAATATGCATGTGCAGGCTACCCTGCTTGTGTCCGCCGCACTGACTGCGGAAGTGGACGAGCTAAAGCAGGACCTCGAAAGGTCCGAGCAAGAGCTCGAGCGTGCCAAGAAGCAGCTCTAGGACAATGAAGGTAAGAAATACCTTGTTGAAAGTATATATATAAAAAAGGTGCGATTGCAAAAAATGACAGGATTATCGTGGCTGTTGTAGGGGCCACGTCTGTGGTGGCGACCCTTAAGCAAGCGCTGGACGAGGCCGACAAAAATTTGGCCTTGGAGAGCACCGAGCGGGCGAAGTATGAGGCCGAGGTTGGGAAGGTGCGGCAAGAGCTTCAGTCTCTCATGGAAAAACATGAGAGTTTAGAGCGTGACTCGAAGACGCGAGCGTCCGAGCTCGCAGCAGCTATAGAAAATGCCAAGTCTGCTAAGACCGAGTCCCAGAAGACCCTCCAGGAGTTGGATGAGGTGAAGAAGATAGCAGCGGGTAAGGCATTTTTTATGCAAAGTAAACATATAAACGTGAGTTACTTGATACTTACCCGAGTCCGGAGCTCTCCAGGGGCATTTGCAGATCTTCCCCAGAGTGTATCTGATGCCGCCGCATTCTATCGAGCCGAGGAGGGCAGCTCGATGGAGAAGGTGTTCTGGTCTCAGTATGCTGAGGCCGGACACCCCGTGCCCCTGAGCGACCAACTGAAGCAACTGGTCGAGCTCCACAAGGCGGCCGAACAGGCCATGAAGGGCCTCCTAGTTTGGCTGTGGCCTGGAGAGGCCCTGCCTGGGAGCTATTTCGGGCTGGTGCGGCGGCTGGTGGAGGCCTGTCCAAGGCTCGAGGTTATCAAGCGCTCCGTCTATATCAAAGGTGCCCGTAGGGCCCTTGCCCGTGCTAAGGTGCACTGGGGCAAGCTGGATGTTGAGAAGCTTGTGAAGGACGGGCCACTGCCGGGGAAAGAGCAACGCAAGCCCAAAAATTACTATAAGGATGTTCTGAAGGGTGCCCACCTTGTGGCGGATGAATGTACTAGGGATGTAATTTTTGAGTAAAACTCGCTCGTTTTGTCCTATGCGCTGGAAACTTGTTCATATGAGCTTAGCAATGCTGTCTGAATTTAAAATATTACCTTCTGTGCGGCTGTTTATCAATTCTGAGAGATGGCGAGTCGTCGGCTTCTGCCCCCATGCCGCTAGTGCTGGGGTGTTCGGGGATAAACATGAGCACTCTTTTTCCCATGTTTGCGTCCTTCGAGGGAGGCGCTCAGCCCAGCGAACGAGGCAATCGGACTATAATGCGTGAACACTCTCACTTAGCCATAGAATTCTATAATTTTAAATTTCGGCGAATCCCCTAGTATTCGAAAGACCGATTTCGGGGCGCTATCCACGCCTTGGCCAGACAGAGTCGACTCCTCGCCCGAAGCGGCATAAGTCTTTAGGGACTCGAAGAAACCTCTTGAACAGCGACCAGCTCTCGCTTCATCATGATAGTCAGTTTTAGCTTTCTCCACTGAGGTGCTCGGCCCAGCTCAACTGGGGCACAATCGCAGTGGTTCTCCTAGTGCTACCTTAGCCGATATAGAGGAACGTAAGGCACCAAAACATAGGAGCCGGGCAAACCCAACTATTGACCCAAGACAAGATTCGGAGCCGATGCATATAATGCTATAAGTTCGGGGTGCCGCACTTGTGAAAGTGTTCGGACTTCTCACACCATATTCAGGGGTACTGAAGCCCCTGGCGTATTTTGGCCGTACCAGATTGTACGGATGCAACATGTCGTTAAGGAACATTTATTTATAAAAAGATAATGCGAAAATAGACAAAAGCTATGCATTGTTGATTGAAAATAGTTGCGATCAAAGCAGAACGTTACAAGTAATGCGAGAAACGTAAAGTTGAACTATTTAGCATGTCTGCTCCAGGGGCAAGCTGCGGAATAGTATGCGGAGCAGGTATACTGCTCATGATAGAGACCACCTATGATTTCCGTAATGCGGCATGGCTTGTCTGCTTCCCTGGTTCTTGCATCGTTTGTGCGGCAATTGAACTGCCCAACAGGCCTTCCGAAAAGTAGAGTCCTAAAAGTAAGAGAAAAGGAAAAAATCAGCAGCCCCTGGTGCGGTTTAGGCCGTGTTGTGGGCGTGCCGTGATGGTGCCCCTCCCCCTGTGCCCATGGTATTTATAGAGCGTAGTTATGTATGCGAAGTACTGGCATCGCCTTTTTGTGAGGGTTGGGGTTGGGGCCGCATTGCTACGCCTGCTCGGAACGTGTCAGGCGGTCTTGTTGTAGGTTACTCCGGGCGCGCTTGACGGTGTCCGGACGTTTAATGGCCGGACTGGAGAACTGCCTGGAGAGGCTGCTTTGTACTTTCGCTGCAAGGGCCGCCGTGTGCTCCTCCGTTCGGAGGGAGCGTTCGGTGTTTCCATTGACCGTAATGACTCCTCGAGGGCCTGGCATCTTGAGCTTAAGGTATGCATAGTGCGGGACCGCATTGAACTTGGCGAATGCGGTTCGCCCGAGCAGTGCATGATAGCCACTGCGGAACGGGACTATGTCGAAGATTAACTCCTCGCTTCGGAAATTATCTGGAGATCCGAAGACCACTTCAAGTGTGACTAAGCCTGTACAGCTGGCCTCTACACCTGGTATTATGCCTTTAAAGGTCGTTTTGGTGGGCTTAATCCTCGAGGGATCTATGCCCATTTTCCGCACTGTATCCTGGTAAAGCAGGTTCAGGCTGCTGCCGCCGTCCATAAGAACTCTAGTGAGATGAAATCCGTCAATAATTGGGTCGAGAACCAATGCGGTGAATCCGCCATGACGGATGCTAGTGGGATGGTCTCTTCGATCAAAGGTGATCGGGCAGGAGGACCATGGGTTGAACTTTGGGGCGACTGGCTCTACCGCGTATACGTCCCTTAACGCGCGCTTCCGCTCCCTCTTGGGGACGTGGGTGGCATATATCATGTTCACCGTCCGCACTTGTGGGGGAAAACCCTTCTGTCCATTGTTGTTCGGCGGCCGGGGCTCCTCGTCGTCATCGCAATGCAGCCCCTTGTCCTCATTGTCGGCGCTTAATCTGCCTGCCTGCTTGAACACCCAACAGTCCCTGTTTGTGTGATTGACCGGCTTTTCGGGGGTGCCATGTATTTAGCACAAGCGGTCGAGTATTCGGTCCAAGCTGGACGGGCCCCTAGGATTCCTTTTGAATGACTTTTTCCGCTGACCAGATTTAGAGCCTCTGAATCCGGCATTAACTGTCGTATCCTTAGCATTGTCACCGTTGATGCAGCGCTTCTGCTGGTTGCGACGCGACCTGCCACTAATGTCCCTGGTGTCCGAACGACCAGGGTTCTTGGTCATATTGTTGCTACGAGCAAGCCAGCTGTCTTCTCCCATGCAAAAGCGGGTCATGAGTGCCGTGAGTGCTGCCATAGATTTCGGCTTCTCCTGTCCTAGGTGCCGGGCAAGCCACTCGTCACGGATATTATGCTTGAAGGCTGCTAAGGCCTCTGCGTGCGGACAATCGAGTATTTGATTTTTCTTTGTTAGGACCTGTGTTCAGAATTGCCTGGCCGATTTGTCTGGCTGCTGAATTATGTGGCTTAGGTCGTCAGCGTCTGGGGTCGCACATAAGTGCCCTGGAAATTGTCGAGGAATGCGGCTTCCAGGTCCTCCCAACAGCTGATTGACCCTGTTGGCAGGCTGTTAAGCCACTGCCAGGCTGGTCCTTTAAGCTTGAGTGGGAGGTATTTGATGGCGTGGAAATCATCGCCGCGGGCCATGTGGATATGAAGGAGATAATCCTCAATCCATACCGTGGGATCTGTTGAGCCATCATATGATTCGATGTTTACGGGTTTAAAACCCTCGGGGATTTGATGATCCATTATTTCGTCTGTGAAGCACAATGGGTGTGCGGCGCCTCTGTACTGGGCTATATCATGACGTAGCTCCAATGAGCTTTGTCTACTGTGTTCGGCCCTGCCGAATTTGTGACCGGCGTGATGGTTACCGTCTCGAGCCGTGGGGCGCCCACGCAATCCGTAGATCGATCTTGTTTGCCTTGCCTTTTCCTCCAACATATTACGTAAGTCCGGCGCATATTCCCGTGCCTTGGTACGGGCTGCGGCTTGGGTAGAGGGCCATGAGGCCTCTCTGTCGTGGCCACGAGGTGGCCTGTCGGCCGCATCGAGTGCTTCCTCCTCTAATCAGGGTAGCAACTTGCGCTTTGGGTAGCACTTGGAGGGGCGTTCGGGTTTATGCTCTTCGGCCGCAAGGACTTCAGTCCATCTATCGACTAGCCGATCTTGATCAGCTTTAAGTTGTTGCTGTATTTTCTTGAGGCTTCTTGCCGTGGCCATAAGCCTGCGTTGAAAACGCTCTTGTTCGACGGGATCCTCTGGCACGACGAATTCGTCGTCGTCGAGGCTTGCCTCGTCTTCGGAGGGAGGCATATGATTATCGTCCTCGACCTCTCTGTCAGCCGCTCTCCCATGGGGGCTGGTTTCTCCATCCCCCTGTGCTAAATCTTGCTCAGGGGGATGTTCTTCGGCGCTTTCCAGGGTATTATTATCTCCCGTGCTTGAATCGCTATTTTTGTGTTGGCGGGATTTTGAGCGGCGCCGCTGACGTCGGCGCTTTTGCTGTTTCTTGGAGGGGTCATCCTCCGCTGTTCCATCGCCCTCTCCCTCTTTTGGGGTGTCCACCATGTATATGTCATATGACGAGGTGGCTTTCCAGGGCCTAGTAGGCGCTGGTTCTTCATCATCTCCTTCATCGGTGTCCATACCGTCGATGTCTTCGGAGTCGAAGTCGAGCGTGTCGGTTAAGTCGTCGACAGTGGCTACAAAGTGGGTGGTGGGTGGGTTTTGAATTTCTTCGTCGTCCGTACCCCAACCTTGCTGACCATAGTCCGGCCAGGGCTCTCCTGACAAAGAGAGAGACTTTAGTGATTTCAAGATATCGCCGAAAGGCGAGTGCGGAAAGACGTCCGTGGCCGTGAACTCCATGATCGGCGCCCAATCAAATTCGCTCGGCAGGGGCGCGGAGGGTTCAGAGTCCGGAGAAGAGTCCGGCTCCATGGAGTCACGAGTCTTGCAGAGTACGGGGCTGGTGTTCAGCTCAACCGCCATTGGGATTGCAGCCCTCGAGGTGGCGTCCAACCGCCCATCCTCGATCGGCGTGGTCGGCTCCGAACTAGGGGTCGGAGCCGATGTGGGTGCGGCCTCCAGGGCACTGTTCGGCGGCAGAGCTAGATCATGCTCGTCGTGACAGTGCGGCGTGCTCGGCAGTGGTTCGAATCCGTCGAAGATCAAGTCCCCGCGGATGTCGGCCGTGTAGTTTAAACTTCTGAATCTGACCTGACGGCCAGGGGCATAGCTTTCGATCTGCTCTAGATGGCCAAGTGAATCGGCCCGCAGTGTGAAGCCGCCAAAGACGAAGATCTGTCCAGGGAGGAAGGTCTCACCCTAGACTGCATCACCATTGATGATCGTAGGAGCCATCGGGCCTGACGGCGACGGCACAGAGGAACTCTCAATGAAAGCACCAATGTCGGTGTCAAAACCGGCGGATCTCGGGTAGAGGGTCCCGAACTGTGCGTCTAGGCCGGATGGTAACAGGAGGCAGGGACACGAAGTTTTACCCAGGTTCGGGCCCTCTCGATGGAGGTAAAACCCTACGTCCTTCTTGATTAATATTGATGATATGGGTATTACAAGAGTTGATCTACCACGAGATCAGAGAGGCTAAACCCTAGAAGCTAGCCTATGGTATGATTGTTGATGTGTATGTTGTCCTACGGACTAGAACCCTCCGGTTTATATAGACACCGGAGAGGGTTAGGGTTACATAGAGTCGGTTACAATGGTAGGAGATCTGAACATCCGTATCGCCAAGCTTGCCTTCCGCGCCAAGGAAAGTCCCTTCCGGACACGGGACGGAGTCTTCAATCTTGTATCTTCATAGTCCAGGAGTCCGGCCGAAGGTATAGTTCGGCTATCCGAACACCCCGTAATCCAGGACTCCCTCACAAGGGTTGGCCTACTCGTGGCCCATTACTCCGACAGTAGTCCCCGAAGCTGGTGAGGCACAGCGATCGATCGGCCAAGAAGCCTCAGCAGTTTCTCTTTCTGGGTGCTCAACACATGGCTCTTGGTTGACTTTCGCTGGGCTGGCTAGAAGGAGTCGGACTCGCCCAACTCCGACTCGCACAATATTTCGAACGTCGCGGCGGGATCCAAGTTGCGTGCTTGCTAAGCCTTCGGGCCGCCGCCCGTTCTAGGCCTGTCATGTGATGACACGTGGCTGGGCCATTCTGCCAGCCTACGCGTGCGACGGGACAGGCCCATAGGCGGGGCCCGCCACTATCGCGCCACGGTGCCCGAGCGGATCCGCCGCGGCCCCGGCGGATGGTTGGGATTCCCATGGAGTTACTGCGCGCAGTAACTTTGTCGTGGAACATGGGGGCCGTGGGGCCGTGGGCACAGTAAATCCCACGACCGCCCCCCGGCTTCGCAGCCCACGAGGCTATAAGTAGGGGAAAGAGGGGGGCACGCGCGCCCCTCCTTCCCACTACTCCTCGCTCTCCTCCTTCTCACTGCTCCTCGCTCTTCTCCTTCTCCTTCTTCTTCGCTCCACCGCGCGCCCATGCTCCGACGAATGCCGCGGCGATCAGCTTGCGATGAGTTCTTCCTCTGCCGCCGCGCCTCCCACGGTGCGCTCTGGCACCTGGGACGGCTCTGAAGTTCATGATGACCACATTGAGTTCCTCCGCCGGACTCGTTGGCTCCCCGGCGAGGATCACGTGCGGGTGCGTCTTGCACCGAAGGGGGAGATTTCCCCCGCGCCGCAGGAGGGCGAGCGGGTCATCTTCCGCTCGCACTGCTTGCGCGGGTTGGGGCTGCTGGCGAGCAGTTTCTTCCGATCCTTCCTGGAGTTCTACGGCCTCCAGCCACACCACCTCACCCCCAACACAGTGGTGCTACTGTCCGCCTTCGTGGCCTTGTGCGAAGGCTTCCTCGGAGTCCTCCCCATCCTCGAGCTCTGGGGGGAGTTCTTCTTCTCCAAGCTCGGCACCCAGGCTGCAGGCGTGCCGGCTCAATGCGGCGCCTTCATCGCCGTGCGAAGGTCGGGGCCGACAATCCCTTCCCCTTTATCCCGCTGATAAAGTCGGTGAAAATGTGGCAGAGATCGTACTTCTACGTCAGGAGCGTCTCTACGAGGGGCGACTGGGTCAACCTGCCGGCTTTCGAAGCCGGCCCACCGGCTGGGAGACTGCCCAACTGGTCGTACCGGGCGAAGTCGCTGACGCCTGCGGGAGCCGGCGCCATCGCGCGACTCCGAGTGCTGACGCAGTCGAAGGGCTTCACTGGTCCAGACCTGCTGGCCGCCTTCGTGGCGCGCCGAGTCCTCCCTCTCCAAGGCCGCCCCCATATGATATGCCAAATGAGCGGGCACCGCGACCCGAGTCGGATGTGCACCAAGGACATGCCTCACGAGGAGGTGGCCTTCATGGTGAATTACCTCTCGGACAGCAAGCTCCTGGAGGATTGGCGGTTCGGTAAGGAGCCGTACTCCCGCGCCAACCCCCCGCCCGTGGTGAGTTACCTTTCCTTTCTTTCTTTGGATTGTTTTCTTTCTTGCCGAGTTTGTTTTGACCAGTCGGCTTTGATCAAAATCCCCTCCTCCACCCGCCAGCCGGCACCTCGGGGCCAGTGCGAGAGTTCCTCACGGACCGGGCGGAGAGCGACGTCGACGACCTCGATCTGGGGGCGGCAGCTCTAGAGGATAATGCCGAGGGAGGAGGAGGAGCAGCAGGCGACTTCAGGCCTTCGGCCACTTTCGCTGACTGGCCTGATGACGACGCCGAGGGAGAAGTCGCCCCCTGCCATCGGCCAGGAGCCAGCCAGCCTGGTGCGGGCTCTTCTACCGCGCTGGGTGCTCCAGGCGGCGGGAAGAAGCGCAGGGCCATGCCGACCTTGTTCGGCAGTCGGCCGAAGAAGCCCAAGGGTTCGACTGTGGCGACCCGGCGGGACGAGGCGGCTGCGAAGGCCATCCGCTTTCGTAAGGAAGTGAAGAAGCCGTTGTTGGTCTCCGCGTGAGTATTCTGTCTAAATGCTTTATTCTTCTTTGTGGCTTTGTCTGAGTCTTTGCTTGCTCCCCTTGCTTCAGGGCTCCCCTCACTCTTGAGAGGGCCACCGCCGCCTCCGTCATGGGGTCAGCGGAGACGTCCGCCACCACTCGGTGGATTGACCCCGCTGCTGACCTCCGGGAGGCAACAGAGCGGAATGCAGGAAGCATTTCATAGTGCAAGGCGGCAAGTCCCCGGGTCGACTTGTCGAGCCCGGTGCCAAACGGCAAAAAAAGGAGTAACATACTTGCAGGCATAATTTTTATCATACAGACAAAAGAGGGCAGTCCCCGAGCTCGTCTCGGGGGGCCCGAAGTCTTGGTACTTTAATACAAAAGGTAGCATGGTACATACTACATCAACTGTAAAATCTTCGGAGGAGATTTGCATTCCATGGCCGCTCTGTCTCCTTGCTGGAGTCGTCCCTCTTGCGTGCTCGGGGCTTCTGAGCGTCAATCAGGTAGTAGGAGTCGTTGCCCAGTACTTTGCTGATGATGAAAGGGCCTTCCCAAGGCGCCGACAACTTGTGCTCGCCGGCTGTTCGCTGGATTAGCCGGAGCACAAGGTCGCCTTCTTGGAAAGATCTTGGCCTAACCTTCCTGTTGTGGTATCGGCGCAGGCTCTGCTGGTAGATGCTGGACCGGCTGAGTGCCAACAGCCGGCCCTCTTCCAGCAGATCAACACCGTCTTGTCGTGCTTCTTCTGCTTCCTCCTCGGTGTACATGGTAACTCATGGGGAGTCGAACTATATGTCCGCTGGGATGACGGCTTCGGCACCGTAGACGAGGAAGAAAGGCGTGAAGCCGGTTGACTTGTTTGGAGTCGTGCATAGACTCCAGAGGACGGCTGGTAGCTCGTCGAGCCAGGAGCCAGCCGAGCGCTCTAGAGGCTCGATCAGCCGGGGTTTGATGCCGGACAGGATGAGGCCGTTTGCTCGCTCCACTTGGCCGTTTGACTGTGGATGGGCGACGGATGCTAGGTCCAGTCGGATGCCTTGTGTTGCGCAAAAATGGGCCAAGGCGCCTTTGGCGAAATTTGTGCCATTGTCGGTGATGATGCTGTGTGGTATGCCATACCGAATTGTGATATCGGCGATGAAAGTCACGGCAGTCGGGCCGTTCAGCTTCTTGATTGGCTTCGCTTCTATCCACTTGGTGAACTTGTCCACTACGACAAGTAAGTGAGTTAAGCCGCCTCGTGCTGTCTTGAATGGTTCCACCATGTCTAGACCCCAAACTGCGAAAGGCCGGGCAATGGGGATGGTCTTGAGTGCAGAAGCAGGCTGGTGCGGCTTGGAGCTGAACTTCTAGCACCCTCTGCATTTTTGGACTAACTGCTTGGCCTCTTCTAGGGCAGTCGGCCAGAAGAAACTGTGTCGAAAGGCTTTTGCGACGAGCGCTCTTGAAGCCGCATGGTGGCCGCACTCGCCTTGATGGATGTCTTTGAGAATTGCTTGGCCTTGCTCTGGCTCTACGCAGCACTGGTAGACACCAGTGACGCTGCTCCTGACCAGCTCTCTGTTCTATGGTGTATGCTGCCGCCCGGCGTTGTACTTGCCGAGCTGAGGTCTCATCAGTTGGCAGCTCTTTGCTCACCGGGAATTTGAGGATGGGCTGGGCCCATGAGGGTGCTGCTACTTCTTCGACTGCCAGAACTGCGACTTGGACGAGGGCGGTTGGGCTGGGAGGCGGCAGGTTGGAGTCAACAACCGCTTGCTGGGTTAATGAAGTCCCCAGGCGGACTGGCGCGGCCCTTGGGTCGAGTTCTGGAGTCTTCGAGTCCGCTGCCGCAGTCCCCGGGCCGGGTTCGACTGTGGCGGCTTTGGAGCCATCTGCCGAAATGCCCATACCAATTGCCGGGGCTCTGGAGTCGGTTCCGGCGTCTTCGGGGGGAGTCGGCACAAAAATGGAATCTGATTCTGGTAAAGGCTTGACAAACGGCTTGAGGAGGCGTTGAAGGGCGACGTCGGATGGTATTGCTTGGCGGGTAGAGCCGATTCATGCCAAGGCGTCTGCTTGGTCGTTGTCATTTCTTGGCACATGGAGGAACTCACACCCTTCGAAATACCCGCTGAGTTGCTGCACGAGGAAACGGTAACTCGCCATGTTTGCATCTTTCACGTCCCAGTCGCCAGATGACTGCTGGACCACTAAGTCCGAGTCGCCATAACATAAGATCCGGTGGATGCCAAGTTCTTTGGCAAGCCGGAGCCCGTGAATGAGCGCCTCGTACTCGGCGACGTTGTTGGAGGTGGCAAAATGGATTTGCAGCGTGTATTTGAGCTGGTCGCCTTTGGGGGAGGTGAGGATGACGCCGGCTCCCAAGCCGGTGCGCATCTTGGAGCCGCCGAAATGCATCCGCCAGTGGGTGGAATTAGGCGCTGGAGGTAGGTATTGGGTCTCAGCCCAGTCGACGAGAAAGTCGGCCAATGCTTGTGACTTGATAGCAGTGCGGGGCTGGTAGTGGATGGTGTAGGGAGCCAGCTCTATGGCCCACTTGGCCACTCGGCCGGAAGCATCTCGGCTACCAATAATCTCGGCAAGCGGGGCCGTGCAGACCACCGTGATTGGATGCTCTTGAAAGTAAGGCTTCAATTTCTTGGCAGTAAAGTGTACACTATAGCACATCTTCTGGTAGTGGGGGTCGTTCTGCTTGGAGGTCGACAGTACTTCGCTCAGGTAATATACCAGTCTCTGGATAGGTAGTGCCTTGCCTTCCTCCTTGCGTTCTACTACAATGACCATGCTGACCACCCGGCTGGTAGCGGCGATGTACAGGAGCATAGGTTCCTTGGGGGTCGGGGCCGCCAGGACGGGTGGAGTAGTCAGCATCTTCTTCAACTGGAGAAAAGCTTCGCCTGCCTTATGGTTCCACTCGAACGAAGTGGTCTTCTTCATGACTTGGTATAAGGGGAGAGCTTTCTCGCCCAACCGACTGATGAATCGGCTGATGGACGCCAAGCAGCCGGTGAACCTTTGCACATCCAGCAGTCGGCTGGGTACCTCCATTCTCTCAATGGCCTTGATCTTTACTGGGTTGCATTCTATGCCACATTCAGAGACCAGGAAGCCAAGGAGCTGGCCGGCTGGTACTCCGAAGATGCACTTCTTGGGATTGAGCTTGATCTGGAATCGGCGTAGGTTCTCAAAGGTCTCCTTGAGGTCTTCTAGCAGCGTTCCGTGCTTTTCCGTCTTCACCACCATGTCGTCTACGTAGACGTGGGCGTCTCTGCCGAGCTGCTTGAGGAGGCACTTCTGCATGCAACGCTGAAAGGTGGCGCCGGCATTCCTTAAGCTGAATGTCATGGTGAGGTAGCAAAAGGCTCCAAACGGTGTGATGAAGGCGGTCTTCAGTCTGTTAGCCGGGTTCAGCTTGATCTGGTGATATCCTGAGTATGCATCCAAAAAACTCAACAGCTTGCATCTGGCTGTGGAGTCTATCACCTGATTGATTCTTGGTAGAGCAAATGGGTCCTTGGGGCAGGCCTTGTTGAGGCTCGTGTAGTCAATACACATTCGCCACTGCTTGTTCTTCTTTAGTACCAGGACCGGATTTGCTAGCCATTCTGGAAAGAACACTTCCATAATGAAGCCGGCTGCTAGGAGTCGGGCTATCTCTTCTCCGACAACTCTTCTCTTCTCTTCTGATAGGCGGCGCAGGGGCTGCCTGACCGGCTTTGCATCAGAACGGACATGTAATTTGTGCTCGGAGAATTCCGTCGGTACACCTGGCATGTCTTTGGGGGACCATGCGAAGATGTCCCGATTCTCATGGAGGAAATCGACGAGCTCGCCTTCCTATTTGCTGTCGAGGTTTGCACCTATGACGGCGTACCTCTCTAGGTGCTCCGGATCCAAGGGTATCTTCTTTGTCTCTTTGGCCGGTTTGAACGAACCCTCAGCCTCCGACTCCTTTGGGTTGGGCGATACCTCAGACTGCTTGCCGGCCATCGCCACAACTCGCTCAAGGAGCCGCTTCTCGGCCGCGATTACCAGGGACTCAGCCAGCCGACTGCTCTCAGCTGTGCAAGCAGACGACTTCCGGTAGTCGCCAGCCACAGCCAGAATTCCTCTAGAACTGGGCATCTTCATCTTGAGGTAGGCGTAGTGGGGGACCGCCATGAACTTGGCCAAGGCGGGTCAGCCGAGTAGCGCATGGTATGGGCTCTCGAGGTCCACCACCTCAAACCAAACAGACTCTCGGCGGAAGTGATCTTTGTCTCCAAAGAGGACGTCCATCAGGATCTTGCCGATTGGTGAGCAGGAAAGCCCAGGAACAATGCCGTGGAACACAGTTCGGCTGTTCTGAAGCTGTCTTTGCTTGATTCCTAACTTCTCCATGGTGTCCTTGTACAGGATATTGATGTTGCTGCCTCCGTCTATCAGAACTCGCGAGAAACACGCGGCTCGTCTGTCCATAGCAAAGGTGGCGTCTAGGACCAAGGCATAGGAGCCCGGACTTGGCATCACTTCTGGGTGGTCAGCCCTGCTCCAGCTGATGGGCTTCTCGGACCAGTGCATGAACTCTGGCGTCACCGATGCTACTGCATTCACCTCTTGTCGCTGCAGCCGCCTGCTGCGTCGATCATCAGCCATACTGGTTAACACCACGTAGGCTCTGTGCTCTTCAGGGTATTCGTCTTGTACTGCGCCGACTGGCCTGACAGCCGGCTGCTGGGGCGGAGGCGGAGGCGGCTGCCCAGCAGGCGGGGGAGGCAGGAGGCCGTCTCCCTTAGCGATCCTGGTGAGCCAGTTGCACTTTCGGGTGGTGTGATTCAACGGCTTCACACCGCTATGGAACTTGCAAGGTCCATCCAGTGTCTACTCATAGGAGAAGGCCAGCAACTAGTTTGGCTTGCCGCCTTTTTGTCGCTTGGGCGGAGGTTGCTCATCTGGCTGCTGGGCTTCAACGGTCGCAACCTGCCGGCTGCTGGAAGCCGGCTGCGGGGCCTTGCGCTTGTGGTCGCCCTGCTGTTATCGTCGGTTGGCGTCTGCTGCCGGAGTTCTTGGAGCTTGAGGGGCCACTTTGCCAGTTGTGCTGATTTGAATCTCCGCCTTCATGGAGGAGTCGGCCGTGGCATACTTGTTCGCTGTGATCAGCAGCTCGTCGAGGGTTTCTGGCTTGTTGCAGAGGAGCTTGTGCTTGAGGAGGGTGCCTTCTCTGCACCCAGCTGTGAAGTACTCGATGGCGTGCACCTCGTGCACGCCCTCACATGAGTTCCGAAGCTCGGCCCAACGCGTGAGGTAATCGCGAGTCGACTCGTCGGGGCCTTGCACGCACAAGGAGAGCTGACGAGGCTTGGGAGGACGCTTGTACGTGCTGGTGAAGTTGCGGACGAATGCTTCGGTGAAGTCGACCCAGCTGTTGATGCTGCGGGGCTTCAGGCTGTTCAACCATGTCCGGGTCGTGCCCTGGAGCATGAGCGGAACGTACTTTACGGCGACACGCTTGTTGCCGTTTGCTATGCTGACAGCAATGGAGTAGTCGACTAGCCAGTCTTCCGACTTCACGGAGCCGGTATACTTGGGCGTGTCTCTTGGGAGCGTGAACCCTCTGGGAAAGGGCTCGTCCCGAATGCGGGGCCAGAAACAAGGCAGACCCAGCTCGCCTTCTTCTTCCAGCGCCAAGGATCGGTGAAGTCGATCGATCCGGTGGCGGGCGTCATTCTCTCCAACTCCCTCTCGGCGGCCAAGGCGGTTGCCGAGAGTCGGATGGTCAACAGGCGGCAGGGAGACTCGCCTCTCCTTGCGGGGAGGGGGAGGCGGACAGTCATCCCGTCGTTCCATTGCTCTCAGGCGGCCATCTCGGTCGCGCTCTATGGTAATGCGAGTCCGACTGTGGCTGACAGCCGGCTCCTTGTCTCTTCTTCCTCGGGCGCCGCCAGTCGGCGTCCGAGATGTCGCGCCTTGATCTCGGTGAAGGTCGTCGTTTGGCCTCTGTGGCGCCTCCGTGCGGCAGCCGGCCTCGTTCTGCGCGGTGGCCGCGTCGAGGAGCCGCTGGACTCGCTCCATCATGAGGCGGTGTTCTTCGCCCTCGAAATTGTCCAGCTCATCCTCCGCTGCCTGGGCGGCTCGGATGTTCTCCGCTGGTGTAGTGTACACAGGGCGGCTTGCCCCTAACAGGTTGGCGATGGCTACGCCGCGCTGCTGGACCGCGCCAAGGCGGCTGGGTCCCGCCAGGGCTGGCGAGCCGCCGACGGCGCGATCCATCTCCCGCTGGTAGGCTTCTGACAAGAGCCTCATGCTGGCCAGCTTCTTCGCGCCTTCAACGAGCAGAAGGCAGCGCGCCTCCAACGTCTCTGCGTCAGCGTCTTCCGGAATGGGCGCAGTTAGGTCTTGTAGCGCCACACCGAGTGAGTCGCGCGCTCCTCCGCCGGGGAGCTCGTCATGACTGATGACGAGCACCTCGGTGACGGTTCTTCCATTGCTCTCCGCGCGAGGGAGAGGTTCGTCGTAGACCACCACATTGGTGGGGAACGCGTTGAGCGATGCGGTGTCGGAGTCGACCAGCATCGGGTCGGTGGAGCCTACGGACTCTAAGTCTACGGCAGGCACGCCGGAAACGTGGAGCTGATCGAGGAGGCCTGCGAGGAGGCTCTCGGGGCCGCCCGTGCCTGCGTTGGAGGCAGGTTCGTCGGAGAGGCGAACCTCGCCGACAAGTTCGGCCAGACAGCTGGCTACGCAGGTGATCTCAACGCCGCTTAGCGCGTCGGCGCAAACTCAGTCTGGCATGCCCGGCTGGCTACGCTTGCTAGGGAGAAAAAGGGTTCCCGTCCAGAACAGGTCTCTGGACGGCGGTGCACCAGGCCCCACGGTGGGCACCAAATGTTGGGGGTTTGGTGCGACATATGCCAAAGGATGGCTTATCATGGTGCGGGCGAGTAGAACG
Source organism: Triticum aestivum (assembly GCF_018294505.1). NCBI lineage: Eukaryota > Viridiplantae > Streptophyta > Magnoliopsida > Poales > Poaceae > Triticum > Triticum aestivum. The sequence goes on from NC_057794.1 coordinate 531,752,283, forward strand.
TCGCCGATGCCTGGAAATGGGATGAGGCGAAGGCATGCACGCCGGCGAATCTTACCCAGCTTCAGGGCTCTCCGGGGAGATAATACCCCTACTGCTGCTCTGCGGGGTCTCCGCATGATCACTATGGCAAAGTGTTTACATGGTTGCTCCTTGAGTTATTTCTTGGAGGTAGGAGAGGACAAGGCTATCTCTCTCCCTTATATATGATCTGGCCTAGAGCTAGTGGGTTCCAACCCTTTGCATGGGTGCCCTAGGGGTTTATATAGGCCTACCCCCCAGGGGTACAATGGTAATACGGCTGGACACGGGCCTAGCCGTCAGAGCCTCTGGCCTCCGTCTTCCCCGCCGACCGCTGGGGCCCGCCGACAAGCCTGGCACGGGGCCGACAGGCCGCGTCTGCCGCGGGCGGGTCTTACCGGCTGCTGATTACTGTAATCGTGCTTCTGATGACGCGGGCTTGATCATGGGGGCGTGGCAATAGCCCCGCCGCCTGGCGGGCGGTCACTATTGCCACTCTCCATCACATCTCGATTAATGGTGCATGGGCCCCGGGGGAGGGCTTGGCCGACTCCCCGGGGCCGACTCCCGACGGGTCCGACTGGTGGTCCTCTTGCCGTCTCCTGGGGTCTCAATGACTGGTGGGACCCGCTGCCTCTGGGCTGTACAGACAAGCCGTCGTGGGTACAGGATTCGACCATGTGGTGCTGATGTCAGGGCCGGTATGGCAACACTGCCACGCTGCACGGAGATCTTCCGGGGTACGGCGTGATGTGGCCATGCCCGCCCTTGGTAAGGGGCATGAGTGGGCTTCACTATAGCCACTCCCCTACCCCGTCCCTCTTGATGTGGTCATGGGGTTTGTTGGAGTCGCAGGCCGACTCCCTGAAGATGGCTTCTTTGGAAGTCGCCAGTCAGGAGTCGGCTTATCCCTGCAGTTGTCCCTAGGACTCGGCCACGAGCGGTCAGTCGGCCGTCTCGCCATTGACTTCTTGAAGGCGGCTCTTTGTCCTGGGGCCTTGAGGGGCGCAGCCTGCCCCGATGTCTGGAAAGGTTCTGGGGCTTGGGTTGGCCTACCCGTGGCCCATTACTCCGACATCCGCACTCCGCGTGCCGTCCGTCGATCATCTTCGCCTCTACTTTGAAGGTCTTGAGCCATAGTCCGAAGTGAAGAGTAATACGGAGGAAGGCTTCACACACGACGATGAACAAGGAAATGTGGAGGATGGACTCCGGAGCTAAGTCGTGAAATTCCAGCCCATAATAAAGCATGAGCCCCCTCACGAAGGGATCAGTCAGGAATCCTAGCCCGTGAAGGAAGTGAGACATAAACACCACACTCTCACCGGGCTTGGGAGTGGGAATGACCTGCCCTTGAGCAAGCAGCCTATGCGAGATCTCGCCAGTCAAGAACCTGGCCTCTCTCAACTTCAGCACGTCCTCCTCCATGACGGAGGAGGGCATCCATCGGCCTCGAAGGTCGGAACCGGACATTGTCGAAGGTCCGAAGCGCCTAAAATCTGGAGCCTTGGATGTTGGAACTCGAGGCGAAGGGCGAACTCGTTTGAGATTGAAAGAAAGGAGTAAGGCCTTGGTCTCTTTATAAGAGGTTGAATACCAAGGGCCTTCCCCGTGACCGTTTGGGACTCGCCTTTGATCGAGAAAATATACCAATGGGTACGGTTGGGTTACCCACGCCCGTATTGATGAGAATCCCGGAATAAGGGGACACGATCTCTGCTTTAACAAGACGTGCCAAGGAAACCGCCTCGCTAAACACGCTGAGGTGGGACAGTAAAACGATTCGAATAAAGACTTGGCCGTGGTGTGATGTCATGCTACGGAATACGTCAGCAGATTAGATTTGTGTAAATATTATTCTCTCTATGGCAATATGTGGAAACTTATTTTGCAGAGCCGGACACTACCTTTGTGTTCAAAATCTTCTATGAAGTACTTGGAGGAGGAACCCGCCTTGCAATGCCGAAGACAATCTGCGCGTCGGACTCGTCGTCATTGAAGCCTGGTTCAGGGGCTACTGAGGGAGTCCTGGATTAGGGGGTATCTGGATAGCCGGACTATACCTTTGGCCGGACTCCTGGACTATGAAGATACAAGATTGAAGACTTCGTCCCGTGTCCGGAAGGGACTTTCCTTCGCGTGGAAGGCAAGCTTGGCGATACAGATATGTAGATCTCCTACCATTGTAACCAACTCTGTGTAACCCTAGCCCTCTCCGGTGTCTATATAAACCAGAGAGTTTTAGTCCGTAGGACGAGCAACAATCATACCATAGGCTAGCTTCTAGGGTTTAGCCTCTCTGATCTCGTGGTAGATCTACTCTTGTACTACCCATATCATCAATATTAATCAAGCAGGACGTAGGGTTTTACCTCCATCAAGAGGGCCCGAACCTGGGTAAAACATCGTGTCCCCTGCCTCCTGTTACGATCCGGCCTAGACGCACAGTTCGGGACCCCCTACCCGAGATCCGCCGGTTTTGACAGCGACATTAGTGCTTTCATTGAGAGTTCCTTTGTGTCGTCACTTTTAGGCCCGATGGCTTCTCCGATCATCGACAGCGATGCGATCCAGGGTGAGACTTTTCTGCCCGGACAGATCTTCGCATTCGGCGGCTTTGCACTGCGGGCCAATTCGCTTGGTCATCTGGAGCAGATCAAGCTACGCCCCTGGCCATCAGGTCAGATTTGGAAGTTTGAACTACACGGCCGACATCCGCGGAGACTTGATCTTCGACGGATTCGAGCCACACCCGAGCGCGCCGCACTGTCACAATGGGCATGATCTAGCTCTGCCACCGAACAGTGCCCTGAAGGCCGCACCTGTGTCCGCTCCGACCCCTAGCTCGGAGCCGATCACACCAATCGAGGATGGGTGGTTAGACACCACCTCGGGGGCTGCAATCTCTACGGCGATCGAGCCGAACACCAGCCCTATTCTCTGCGAAGCCCGTGACTCCAAGGAGCCGGACTCCTCTCCAGACTCCGAGCCCTCCGCGCCCCGACCAATCGAACCCGATTGGGCGCCGATCATAGAGTTCATCGTCGTGGACATCTTTCAACACTCGCCCTTCAGCGATATTCTGAATTCACTAAAGTCTCTCTCTTTATCAGGAGAGCCCTGGCCGGACTATGGTCAACAAGGTTGGGATGCGGATGATGAAGAAATTCAAAGCCCACCCACCACCCACTTAGTAGCCACTATCGATAATTTAAACGACGTGCTCGACTTCGACTCCGAAGACATCGACGGTATGGACAACGATGTAGGAGATGAACATGAACCAACGCCTATAAGGCACTGGACAGCCACCTCATCTCATGATGTATACATGGTGGACACACCCAAAGGAAGCAACGATGAGGACCACAGGGATGCAATGAGGGATCGTTCACTCGAAAAGCAATCAAAGCGGCGACGTAAGCGCTGCTCCAAGCCCCGCCTCGACAGAGACAGCAGCCATATAGACCCAGCCATAGAGCAGGACGAGCCGGCGGACGATGAACATGCCTTCGAGCAAGCGTCCGAACAGGGCAACTTGGATAAACAAACCGAGCACCCCGTCCCCGGCGAAAACAACAGTCCGGACGACCTTACGTCGGATAAACTAATGGAGCAGAAGAACCTCCACAAAAGGCTCGTCGCCACTGCGCATAGCCTGAAAAAGCAAAAGCGGAAGCTCAAAACTGCGGAAGATGCACTCAGAGTTAGATGGAGCAAAGTACGCAACACCGCAGACAAATATGACGGCAGTCGCCGCACAAAAAGCTATCCAAAGTGAAAGCTACTACCTGAATTCGACGAGGAGGCCTTAAAGCCCCCGCAGTCAAGAAATAGGAAAGCCATCCGGTCAGATGGACGACCGCATGGCCAGCATGGAGTGGCAAGCAGCACCGCACACAAGTCGGCACGCGATCCACCAAAGGATCCGCATCAAAAAGACGGCCCAGCCAGATCTATATATGGGCCAAGAAAGCAAGCTCTAGTAAGCAATGCAACACAACAAATATCCGAACATCACGGCACACCCAAATACAGGGGTGCCGCACACCCCCTATGTTTCACCGATGAGGTGCTGGACCATGAATCTCCAGCGGGATTCAAGCTCGTAAACATAGAGGTGTACGACGGAACAACAGACCCTGGGGTCTGGATCGAGGATTATATCCTCCACATACACATGGCCAGAGGAGATGACCTCCACGCCATAAAATACTTACCCCTCAAGCTTAAAGGGCCAGCCCGGCATTGGCTCAAAAGCCTTCCCGAAAACACCATTGGAAGTTGGGAAGAGCTTGGGGATGCTTTCCAGGCAAATTTTCAAGGGACCTATGTCCGCCCTCCGGATGCAGATGATCTCAGTCACATAACTCAACAGCCCGGAGAGTCAGCCTACAAATTTTGGAACAGATTTCTTACTAAAAAGAATCAGATAGTCGACTGTCCGGACGCTGAAGCCCTAGCAGCTTTTAAGCATAATGTTCGAGACGAATGGCTCGCCAGACACCTCGGCCAAGAAAAGCCAAGAACAATGGCCGCATTAACAAGCCTCATGACCCACTTTTGCGCAGGTGAGGATAGCTAGTTGGCAAGATGTAGCACCAGCGACCCAAGTACATCCGAAGTTAGGGATGGAAATGGAAAACCCCGACGCAGCAAGGACCAGCGCCGGAATAAGGGAAACAGCCCAAAGAGCACGGCGGTCAACGCCGGAATCAAAAGCTCGCGGCAGAATCAGAGAAAGCCGCCCCTCAAGGATAAAAGGGACGAGCTATCCAACTTAAACAAAATCTTGGACAAGATATGTCAAATACACGGTACTCCCGGGAAGCCTGTGAACCATACCCACAGAGATTGTTGGGTTTTCAAGCAAGCCGGCAAACTCAACGCCGAACACAAGGGGCTCGACACACCAAGTGAGGACGACGATGAAACCCACAAGCAGAGCACCAGGAAACAAAAGGATTTCCCACAAGAAGTCAAAATAGTACACTTACTTCACGTGATTAACAGAACGGCGCCACCAGAGATACACGCCATACGGCCTATCCCAAAGGAGTCTCGCTAATGGTTGTTAAAATCGATCACCTTCGACCATCAGGATTACTCTAGAAGTATCTGGAATGCAGGCTGGACTGCCTTGGTATTAGATCCAATAATCGGCGGACTCCATTTTACAAATGTCCTGATGGACGGCGCCAGTGGTCTAAACCTGTTATACCAGGACAAAATCCGCAACATGGGGATAGACCCAACAAAAATTCGCCATAGCAAAACCTCCTTTCAAGGGGTAACGCCAGGCCCGGATGCCCGTTGTATGGGTCCTCTCCGGCTAGAAGTTATGTTCGGCTCCCTCGATAACTCCCGTCGCGAACAGCTAACTTTCCACATCGCCCCATTCTCAAGTAGCTATCAAGCACTGCTGGGATGTGAAGCTTTCGCCCGCTTTAACGCAATACCGCATTATGCATTTCTTACGCTTAAGATGCCTGGTCCACGAGGCATCATCTCATTAAAGGGAAAACATTGAGTGTTCCTCTCGCGCGGAAGACAGTGCGGCTGCCTTGACAGCCCCACAATAAAGCGGCTTCACCAGCCAAAGCACCTAAACAGGTCGTCAAGACCACGGACACAGCTAGACGAGTCCGGCATAAACATACAATTGATAAAGGCTTAATAGCCGTATACCCCTGTACTAGGGGCTCAGCGCATATAAAACAAGAGACAATAAAGCTCAATGTTACCCATTTTAATTTATACTTTGTTTATTTAGTATAACTTATGTTCGGCATGATTTTTCTTCAACTAAGTTCCTCTCTTTTTACAGATGAACACCGTGCTACGCCCGTCCAGGATACGGCACAACGGAGATACAGGCGCAGACATGCAGTAGGGACCCATTCCAAGGATTCTTTTCAGATTAAGACCCTGTGTAAACCTTTTTTAGTGTCTCTTATTGATACACATCCCCTGGTTTCTTGGTATAACCAAGGAGGAGGCTGGCGTTTTGGCATGTGGCCATGTCAGAGTTTTGCACGTACCTGGACACTAGGGGCTTGTTACTAAGGGCGTTATCCCGCCCACCCTCATAAAGACCGAAGACCTTAGGGAGTGTTCGGCGTCGCGAGTTTGGCCTTATATGCATCAGCTCTAAATCATGTCTTTGGTCAAATGTTGGGTTTGCCCGGCTCCTGTGTTTTGCTGCCTTACGTTCCGCTCTATCGGCTAAGGCGGCACCAGGAGAACTACTGCGATTGTGCCCCGGTTCGGCCAGGTGAGCACCTCAGTAGAGAAAGCCGAAAACAGACTCTCATGATATAGCGTGAGACTGGTCAACCACTCAATGACTTACCGGAATCTTTAGGATTCCTCCGCATTAACGAAGGGCCATTTCCCGGCCAGGCACATATGCACCCCGAGTTAGGGCGAGCGCTGACGCCACCCGGGGCTATATAAGTAGCCTCACTGTCAAACTCCTATGGCTAAGTGAAAGTGATAAAGCATCATAGTCCGATTGCCTAGTTCACTGCGCTATCACCTCCTTTGTAGGACCAAGACGTTGGATCAAGTGTGAAAATGCGCCTTCTGCGAACACCCCCGCATTATGTGCGTGGGGGCTGAAGCCGACAACTGCCATCTTTCAGATTATATATACATATATGTTAAATGGCCGCACATGAGGTATCATAATACTTGCAGGCACAAGTATAAAAAGCTTCTAAAATTTATCAAAATATTGTTTTACAATAATATATGCTATTCGAATATAGTATCCTTCGAGCACTGCGTCTCTATCAAATGAGCGCCTTGCAGAACTTCCTGAAAATAGTGCTCGGCAGGTACTCGGCTTCCATCCGAGTCTGGGGATGCAATAGCGGTGACTTCCATTTCCGCCCAGTATGTCTTGACACGGGCAAGAGCCATCCGTGCACCCTCTATGCACGCCGACCTCTTCATCGCATTGATATGCGGCGCCGCACCAAGGAACTGCTGCACCAAGTTGAAATAACTTTTCGGCTTTGGCCTCTCTGGCCACAGATGACTCATGACATACTTCATGGCGAGTCCGGACAACCTATTTAGCTCGGACCATTCAGCCAAACGATCGGCTAATGACAGTGGACGCTCTGGATTGTGGAACTGCGACCAGAAGAGCTTTTCCACTTCGCGATCTTCTTGATCTTGGAAGTGTTCGGCCGCATCTGCGGCACTCGCTGCCAAATCCAGATAGGTGTCTGCCGTACTCCACATCTGGTCTAATAGAGCATGTTTAGGATCACAGAACTTCCTCCGCAGCATAAAGGGCTTTCCAGCCGCGATCTCTCCGGCCTGACGCAGCTCCTCCTTGATAGCTCTCATTGCAGAACGAGCATCCTTGGAATCAGCAACGGCCTTCTTCAGGTCCGTCTGTTCCGCTCGATCTTCTTTTTTAAGAAGCTTGCAACGGTCAGCAGCGTTCTTCAGCTTCACGGCCATCTTGGCCATTTCCTTCTTGCTTCGGCAGTGAGCAGCCTATTCGGCTTTCAGCTCTTCAATTGCCTTTCCGGCAGCCGCATCACTTTTCCTGGCTTGCTCCTTGGCTCGGGCAAGCTCCGCCCGAAGATTCTCCATGGCAGAAGCACCATCTGCATCAAGCACACACATTGTAAGATACTGGCATAAAGCTCCTCTTACCAGGTGCCGCCGGAGGAATTACATACCGTGTGCCTCGTCAAGCCGCTTGTTGACAAGCACGATGTCGGCATCTGCCACGTCAAGTTGCCGCTTTAGCTCGGCAAATTCATCAGTCCGGCTGGCCACTGGACACTTCGCCACCTACGTATGAAGGCGGCATGTTAGACCTGGAATTATGATCCTCTGCGCGTCATCACTTTTGACAACGCACAGAGTCTCAGGGGCTACTATCTACATAGGGCGCATCTTATTTATGGTCAACTATCCAAAAAGGGTACATTATTTCGCCTACCTCAAAACCTGTCAGTAAACTCCTGATGGCCTCGTGCAATCCGCTCTCCGCGGATCAAATCCTCTCAATCACGGTACCCATCAAGGCACGGTGCTCCTCTGAGATAGATGCTCGCCCTAGCAGATCCTTCAGCTCCTCCGACCGTGCACCACACGGCGCCGGACTCGTCCGATGGCCCTTTTCGAAGGCCAGACATGGAGGGCTTTGGGTGGCCATATGACTACCTTCCGGCCCTGCCGGATTCGGAGAAACCCTCCGCGACGATAACTCAGGGTCGCCCGCCTCGCAAGGCGGTACGGCAGGGGGAGGCGTTCCGCTCTCCATCATCTTCGGAAGAAGATCCCCCGAAGACGAGCTCTGCTAAGAAGGGCTAAGGTCCGAGCTAGAAGGTAAATTTTCGATTACTTTTCTCAGATATAAAGCAGGGATTTCTCTCGTTTCTTAAAAAGAAAACTCCTCTCTACTTACGGCTCGGTGGAAGGCTGATCCCCTTGAGGGCATAATTCGGCCGAAGTATCCCCCAGCACAGGACCCTCTGGCGAAGATTTCTTCCCCCGCTTTAAGGCCATGGTCTTCGGGTCTTCAGAGGCGGTCCTCTTCTTCCCCTGAGGAGGGGAATTTTCGATTCCTCCCTTCCGGACAACCTCCTTTGAGGAGGTTGTAGCTTCCTTGTCCCCTCCCTCGCTTCCCTTTGAAGGCACAACCTCCAACATCCTGACTAGCACGGGACCCGGCGTGGTCTCGGGGAGGGGGGTCGGACACCTGATTAGCTTTGCTTTCGCTATCCACTCCTGTTTAAAGGACAGCTCTTTTAGGGGCAATTTTATGATAAATATACGGATGGAGAGTCCGGGCACAAGGCTACTTACTTGAGTATCCGGACGATTGCAGCTCAGACCTGCGTCCTCCGTAGAATTCGGACACACTACTTGTGGTCCGACGAACAATTTGTACATCTCCATGGGTGTCATGCCAAGAAAATGTTGGAGAACTCATGGTCCCTCCGGGTTGAACTCCCACAGGCGGAGGGGGCGACGTTTGCAGGGCAGAACTCGGCGAATTAACATAACCTGCGTCACCACGACCAGACTGATGTCTCTTTCTAGGAGATCTCGGATGCGGCCCTGCAACAGGGGCACGTCCTTTGCCAGCCCCCAGTCCAGCCCTGTATTGACCCATGACGCCAGTCGTGGTGGGGGACCCGAGCGGAAAGCAGGCAGTGCCACCCACTTGGTGCTCCTGGGAGCTATGATATAAAACCACTCTCATTGCCATAAGCTGGACTCCCCTGGAAAAGAGCCCTCGGGGCATGGAGCACTAGCATTCTTGCTTATAAAAGCACCTCCGCACTCCGCGTGCCGTCCCTCGATCATCTTCGGCTCTACTTTGAAAGTCTTGAGCCATAGTCAAAAGTGAGGAGTAATACGGAGGAAGGCTTCACACACGATGATGAATAAGGAAATATGGAGGATGGACTCCGGAGCTAAGTCGTGAAATTCTAGCCCATAATAAAACATGAGCCCCCTCACGAAGGGATCAGTCGGGAATCCTAGCCCCCGAAGGAAGTGAGACATAAACACAACACTCTCACCGGGCTTGGGAGTGGGAATGACCTGACCTTGAGCAAGCAGCCTATGCGAGATTTCGCCGGGCAAGAACCTGGCCTCTCTCAACTTTAGCACGTCCTCCTCCATGACGGAGGAGGGCATCCATCGGCCTCGAAGGTCGGAAACGGACATTGTCGAAGGTCCGAAGCGCCTGAAATCTGGAGCCTTGGGTGTTGGAACTCGAGGCGAAGGGCGAACTCGTTTGAGATTGAAAGAAAGGAGTAAGGCCTTGGTCTCTTTATAAGAGGTTGAATACCAAGGGCCTTCCCCGTGACCGTTTGGGACTCGCCTTTGATCGAGAAAATATACCAATGGGTACGGTTGGGTTACCCACGCCCGTATTTATGAGAATCCCGGAATAAGGGGACACGATCTCTGCTTTAACAAGACGTGCCAAGGAAACCGCCTCGCTAAACGCGCTGAGGTGGGATAGTAAAACGATTCGAATAAAGACTTGGTCGTGGTGTGATGTCACGCTACGGAATACGTCAGCAGATTAGATTTGTGTAAATATTATTCTCTCTATGGCAATATGTGGAAACTTATTTTGCAGAGCCGGACACTACCTTTGTGTTCAAAATCTTCTATGAAGTACTTGGAGGAGGAACCCGCCTTGCAATGTCGAAGACAATCTGCGCACCGGACTCATCGTCATTGAAGCCTGGTTCAGGGGCTACTGAGGGAGTCCTGGATTAGGGGGTGTCTGGATAGCCAGACTATACCTTCGGCCGGACTCCTGGACTATGAAGATACAAGATTGAAGACTTCATCCCGTGTCCGGAAGGGACTTTCCTTTGCGTGGAAGGCAAGCTTGGCGATACGGATATGTAGATCTCCTACCATTGTAACCGACTCTATGTAACCCTAGCCCTCTCCGGTGTCTATATAAACCGGAGAGTTTTAGTCTGTAGGACGAACAACAATCATACCATAGGCTAGCTTCTAGGGTTTAGCCTCTCTGATCTCGTGGTAGATCTACTGTTGTACTACCCATATCATCAATATTAATCAAGCAGGACGTAGGGTTTTACCTCCATCAAGAGGGCCCGAACCTAGGTAAAACATCGTGTCCCCTGCCTCCTGTTAACATCCGGCCTAGACGCACAGTTCGGGACCCCCTACCCGAGATCCGCCGGTTTTGACAACGATAGTCGGCAATGCCAAAGGTATATGTGAAATACATGTTATTGATGTGTACCTAACCAGCGCTCGTAGTAGCTCCTGGGTATTTGATACCGGTGCAGTTGCTCATATTTGTAACTCAAAACAGGAACTGCGGAATAAATGGAGACTGGCGAAGGACGAGGTGACGATGCGCGTCGGGAATGGTTCCAAGGTCGATGTGATCGCCGTCGGCACGCTACCTCTACACTTACCTGCGAGGTTAGTTTTAAACCTCAATAATAGTTATTTAGTACCAGCTTTGAGCATGAACATTGTATCTGGATCTTGTTTAATGCGAGATGGCTACACATTTAAATCTGAGAATAATGGTTGTTCTATTTACATGAGAGACATGTTTTATGGTCATGCCCCGCTTGTCAATGGTTTATTCTTACTTAATCTCGAACGTGATGTTACACATATTCATAGTGTGAATGCCAAAAGATGTAAGGTTGATAATGATAGTCCCACATACTTGTGGCATTGCCGCCTTGGTCACATTAGTGTCAAACGCATGAAGAAACTCCATGCAGATGGACTTTTGGAGTCTCTTGATTATGAATCATTTGACACATGCGAACCATGCTTCATGGGCAAAATGACCAAGACTCCGTTCTCCGGAACAATGGAGCGAGCAACCAACTTATTGGAAATCATACATACTGATGTGTGCGGTCCAATGAGTGTTGAGGCTCGCGGTGGCTATCGTTATGTTGTCACCCTCACTGATGACTTGAGTAGATATGGGTATGTCTACTTAATGAAACACAAGTCTGAGACCTTTGAAAAGTTCAAGGAATTTCAGAGTGAGGTTGAGAATCAACGTGATAGGAAAATCAAGTTCTTACAATCAGATCGTGGGGGGGAATATTTGAGTCATGAATTTGGCACACACTTAAGAAAATGCGGAATTGTTTCACAACTCACGCCGCCTGGAACACCTCAGCATAATGGTGTGTTCGAACGTCAGAATCGCACTCTATTGGATATGGTACGATCTATGATGTCTTTTATCGATCTACCGCTGTCATTTTGGGGTTATGCTATAGAGACTGCCGCATTCACTTTAAATAGGGCTCCGTCAAAATCCATTGAGACGACACCGTATGAATTGTGGTTTGGTAAGAAACCTAAGCTGTCGTTTCTCAAAGTTTGGGGATGCGATGCTTATGTCAAGAAACTTCAACCTGAAAAGCTCGAACCCAAATCGGAAAAATCCGTCTTCATAGGATACCCTAAAGAAACTATTGGGTATACCTTCTACCTCAGATCCGAAGGCAAGATCTTTGTTGCCAAGAATGGATCCTTTCTAGAGAAAGAGTTTCTCTCGAAAGAAGTGAAAGTGTGTTATATCGACTAGAGGGGGGGTGAATAGGCGATTTTTATGGAAGTCTTCAAAACATGGAAGTTATGAAGACAAACGATAGAAATAAACATATTACCCTGCAGTGGAAGGTAGACTACACTAGGCAAGCCATAGTCAAGTATTCAATAGAGTGAAAGCACAATGACTAATAGCAGCAATGTAGTAAGGATCAGGTAGGAAGATATTGTGAAGCCACACAGAACACGCAGTCACTCAGTGAAGACAAAAGATAGTGCGAACATACAATGACTTCACAAGGAGTAACAGTAAGTAAAGGGAAGGGAAGATGAAACCAGTGACTCGTTGAAGACAATGATTTGTTGGACCAGTTCCAGTTGTTGTGACAATTGTACGTCTAGTTAGGGCGGCTAGGTATTTAAACCTTAGGACACACAGTCCCGGACACCCAGTCCTGAACACGCAGCTCAGGACACCCAGTCCTCACCGTATTCCCCTTGAGCTAAGGTCACACAGACCTCGCCCAATCACTCTGGTAAGTCTTCAAGGTAGACTCCCAAACCTTCACAGACTTTGTTCACCGGCAATCCACAATGTCTCTTGGATGCTCAGAACGCGACGCCTAACCGGCTGGAGGATGCACAGTCCTCAAGTGTAATAAGTCTTCAGATCACACAGACAAGAAGACTTAAGTGATGCCTAATTCTCTTTGGCTCTGGGTGGTTAGGGCTTTATCCTCGCAAGGAATTCTCTCTCAAAGGCTTCGAGGTGGGTAGCTCTCAAATGACAAAAGTCGTACTCTGAATCTGAGCAGCCAACTGTTTATGGTTGTAGGGGGTGGGCTATTTATAGCCACTTGGCAACCCGACCTGATTTGTCTGAAATGACCCTAGGTCACTAAGGAACTGACACGTGTTCCAACGGTCAGATTTTAAACTCACACGGCAACTTTACTTGGGCTTCAAGCAAAGCTGACTTGCCCGACTTTGGACAAGATTCTCTCTCAAAGTCTTCACTCGAAGACATAGGTTTTGTTTAAGCATCACTTTAGTCATTCTGACTGGTTCTCTTGGACCCCACTTAACAGTACGATGGTTCCTATGACTCAACACAGAAGAAAGAGAACTACGAAAGATCTAAGTCTTCGAGCTCCATAGGCTTCATGTGGTGTCTTCTCTTGTCATAGTCTTCAATGTGAATATCTTCATATACCACCTTTGACTTCAATGTCTTCATACATTTTTAGGGGTCATCTCTGGTAGGAAAACCGAATCAATGAGGGACTTCTACCTGTGTTATCCTACAATTCTCACAAACACATTAGTCCCTCAACTAGGTTTGTCGTCAATACTCCAAAACCAACTAGGGGTGGCACTAGATGCACTTACAATCTCCCCCATTTTGGTGATTGATGACAAACTAGTTGAAGTTTTCAACGGGGAATATAATCTGTGAAATTGTAAAGGATAAGGAATTGTCTTCATAAGTTGCAAGGGCTCCCTCTGAAGATGTGCATATAAGTAATTTGCTTTTGGAGTGCAAACGCACATGGCAGGTTGTACTTGTGGAGATCCACTTCAACTTATGATGACAATCCACTATGCATGTGAAAGTATATGAAGATAATGACATGCATAATGGAAAATGGACGTCTGCAGAATGATCTAAGTGCGGAATTTATCGTCGCACATGCGGAATTTATCATCGCAACACAAGGTGGCAGATAAGTAGCAGACGACCATCGAGTTTAAGTGTTACAACTCAAAGAACCAAATGTAGCAAAACGAGATTTGTAAGCACGAAGCAAAATATAAAGCACCTGCCCATATGGACCCGCTTGAAGACTATCAACCTCATATGCTTCTCCCCCTTTTGTCAGTAAGGACCAAAAAGGTTTGAAGACATAGAGCATCTACTCATTCCCATGAGGAGTAGGTGAAGCAGCAGGGTCGTTGGTGGTGTTTGGCGGTGCTGAAGAGCTTGGAGTAGAGTCGAAGCATGCTGAAGGAGGTGGCGGTGAAGTAGCATCGTCTTCATCCTCGATCACTCTGGCATTCATAGTTGCAGCAGAGGAGGAGAACTCAGAGTCTTCAAGGGATGGAGTTCGTCGCAGCACTGCCCTTCGAGGAGGTGCGGAGTCAAACTTGAATCGCTCAGTGAAGCCATCCTCTTGAAGATCATCTTCAGAACACATCAGCGTTAGCCCTTTCCATGTGCGGCGAGAGGTTTCATGGGCAACAAAAGAATTCTTGGTGGCAAGATTGCGAATGCGATTAACATCCACCAAGAGGCTTTGCATCTGACGCTTCAGCCAGTCATGATGCCTATCCTGTTTCTGATGAAGAGCCACAAGAAGCTCTCGGTCATTGAGAACACGAGTGCGCTTCTTGGGTCGTGGAGCAGTTGTACTGTCAGTGGCTCCAGTGAGAGCAGGATGCGGTGCACATGTAGTGCCAGCCAAAGGATACACACGAGTTACGGCTTCCACGCCTTCAACATTCTGAGTGAAACTTTGATGCTCTGCATTCTAAAGACTGAGAGGTTCCTTGGCAGGCTCAGGATAGATGGCTTCAATCGACATATCCACATCAGGAAGAAAAATCCGATGATTGCGAGCAAATGGCTGATATGAGATAGTGGAGTGAAGTTTGATCAGCCGCATGACCCATGGGGCATAGAACTTCAAGCCAAATAGATCAGAGCCTGATGCAGAAAGTTGGCGAATGAAGAAGTCCTATGCATTGAAGCATTTTCCATGAAGAATATAGAAGACCAAAGTCTTCATTGCACCTTCAAGCTTGGCATGTGGAGAGTGCCCTTTGATTGGCCAGAGAGTTCGCCTTATGATGTGATAAATGGTTCTTGGCAGATACTCAAGGTCTTCAACGAAGAACTCCGTGGGATAAGCAGCATCTTGGGGCAATGGCTTCATCATACTGAGCATCTGACTCATATTAGGTTCAGTCTTCTGAAAGATGCTCTCAATAGCTTCACTATGAAGCTGACAGCCATGCTCGTAGAGATCGCCAGGAGTGGGCAAACCAGTGAGCTCAAAGATGTCAAAGGCTTTGGTTTCATGATGAACGTTTTCTGTCATCCACTCAAGGACCCAAGTCTTCGGATCTCTGTTATACCCGCGGATGTGAAGTGTGGCATAGAATTGGAGCAGCAACTCTTCATTCCAATGCTCTTGGTCAGTGACGAACGGCAGCAGTCCAACCTCTTTGAAGCAATCCAGAGCTTCTTCCAGACAGGGCAGACCAGCTATTGCTTCAATGTCAAGGCGCTTGTGTGGGAAGATGCGACCTTGGTTGTAAAGAACGGATGAGTAATAGCTTCACTACGGATAACTCCAGAACCGATCAGATGATATTCTTTCCCTGGAGTAGGGGTTCCTGGAGCTGTTGAAAAATGCGTTGTCTTCTCTGAAGCCATTGATATTGAAGGATCCAGGTGCTGATGCAGGACCTGGGAACCTGGGCAATCTTGGGATTGGCTTCTGTACCTGAGGCTTGTGCTCAACATGATAGTCGAACTGGGGACCGGCAGCAGGTGCAGGAACAGAAGCAGTGGGATCAGTGGCTTCGCTGACTTCTGATGCTTTTGTTGGGGAGGGCTCCACATTAGCTTCAGCCATGACAGCGTCAGTGGCTTCAGTGGTGTTGGTGGTGGCAGCCTCAAGATGTTCAACCTCCACTTGACGAGCAGGAGGATCGGTCACGATCACGTTCTCCTCGAGAACTGCTTCTTGGTGGGACAGGGGAGTGGCAACTTGTGGGACTTCTTCTTCCACGGCTGATGCAGCCGGATTGTCTTCAGCAGAGACTTGAGGCCTTGGACCTTTGCAAAGCCTGCGCAATGCGGGTGACGCCTGTGGAGTTGGAGTTGGCTGGGCCTCAAAGTCTTCTTCCTCTTGTGGGCAATCAGCCCATGAAGCATCCTGAGCGATTGGCGTCAGAGGACGACCAATGCTGATGAGTTCGCTGTGCTCGAGCTGAGGAAGGACTGCACCATCTTCTACATGGTCATGGTGACCAATGTCTTCAGCAGCGATGGGATCAGCTGCTGGAAAGTCTTCAGCTTCATGAGCCTCTGTTAAAGCAGGCTCATGGATTGTCAGTTGGCGTTCAGCGTCAGGACGAACCATGGAAATGGGTTCAACAATCAAAGGCTCTGTGGGAGCAGCTCGTTCCTTCTTGGTCTTCCGCTTCTTCTTGGAGGGAGCAGTAGCAGAGGCTTCAGGATGTTTCCTCTTTCTGGCTTTAGCCTCAGCAGTCCTCGTCTTCTTTAGTTCCGAAGCGGTTAACCTGGCCTTTGGCTTCGAGCCAGTCATGCTAGTTGGGAAGACAATGGGATCTGCTTCCTGCCTTGGTGCGTCGGGTTCAGCCGTAGCGGGCTTCTTCTTCTTCTTTGCGGCCATCCTGGGGTCGATGCCAGGACACCCAAGGGCCTTGCGCTTCTCAGCCTCATTGTAGGCTTGCACACATCTGTCAGCCAGAACCTTCATGCGCTCACGCGAACCCTGAGCTTCTGCACGTTTCTTTAGAAAGGCGTCCTTGAGCTCGTGCAGCATAATCTTGAAGTTCTTCACTTCTTGCACGCTGAGCTTGGCCATATGCTTCTTGAATTGAGCCTTTTCAAAGTCCATCTTCTGCTTCAGTTCAACAACGCGCTGGGCGATAGCTAGTTCTGAAGCAATGGCGCCATGGAAGGCGACACTAAGGCCAATGGGTAGTTGTAGATCTTCGAAGCTGATGTTTGGCATGTCAAACCACTCATCAATGAAGTTGTGGATGATTGTTACATTAAAGAGAGGCGGATCATTGAAGATTTCTGCTTCTTCTTTGCTCTTGATGAGTTGCTCAAGAGCGTCATCTGCAAGATCTTCATCACTTGACAGATCAATGGCATCATTGCGCGGAATGACAGCAGCTGTCAGCTCTTGGCCGGTGTGTGGCAGAGGCAGCTTGATCTTCTGTGGCTTGGAGATGCGTGATAAATCTTCAGACTGCACACTGTCTTCAGGAGGTGCAGTTGCTAGTGGCTTCGCTCGTGAGATTTTTGGTGAAGGGGCAGGCTTTGAAGCTTTAGGCTTCTTCAACTTCTTTGGCTACGGTGCTACAGGCGCTTCATCTGATTTAGCGTCAGCTACAGGCTCATTCACTACAGTCCCTTGAACCAAGATATGGGTGATGAGGCCTTCAAGGTTGTAGAAAGGACCGACGGCATTGGGTTCTGCATCTCGTGTGCCATCAGCCCTTGGAGCTGAGGGACTAGGGTTGAAGTCTAGTCCCAATGTCTTCTTGCTTTGCTTCGCTGAGTTCTGGGCAAACTGGAAGTTGCGCTTGAACAGAATGTCGTCACGACACCATAGTAGTGACGATGGGTGTGCATCAACAGGCTGTGGCCCACGGACCATGGAGCAATAGAAGCCTTGTTCAATGGCTTCATCTCTAGACCTAGGTTGAAGATTCTTGTATATGATGTCTCCCCACGGTCTCTTGATGGCATTTTTCTCAGCATATTCTTGGGTTACAAATCGGTACTTGAACCATTGTTCTGCCCAGTATCTTCAAATCCATTGGATTCGGGTCTTGCGCTGATTGTAATCCTCTTCAGGATCTGTCTTGTACAGTTCTGAGAGGTCATCTGGCAGATCTCTAGATGTTTCTCCATGACACTTTCTGCCACCCTTCCTTGCTGATTTCTCTGAAGCCATGAACTTTAAACTGAAAGGCTTCAACACATTCAAAGGCTTCAAAGATTTTCGCTTGCTGGACAAACAGGAATTTATATGATGCTGTAAGAATTCTGCAAATGAATGCAGACTATGAGAACCAAGGGATTCTCCCACGAACATGTACCTGTGACAGCATTAAGGTGCGAGGGAAGGGGAAGAGGTCATATGCATTCTTAGAAGATTTTGAATATAAATCAGTTTAGAATACATTGACCTCATCATGCAAAGACATTCACTCATAGATAAGGAGTTGGTTCCAGATTTGTATGAATCCAGAGATCAGTACAAGTGAGGAATCTAACTACTTTGTGAAGCATAAGTGAATATACTAGGCATGTTATGAGATGCAGTATGAGAGAGATCTAACTTGTGTGAATAGAAACTGCTTGTGGTAAAAAGTGACAAAGCCATAGGATCAACGGTGCTGTAAAAAGGAAGTTTTATTTACCACACTAAGAACTGCTAGACGGAGTGGAAGATGAGGCCGAGCAGTGTAGGATCGAAAGTATGTCTAGAGGGGGGTGATTAGACTACTTGACCAAATAAAAACTTAACCTTTTCCCAATTTTAGTTCTTGGCAGATTTTAGCTAATTTAGGGCAAGTCAAGCAAGCATCACACAATTCAAGCAAGCATGCAAAGAGTATATAGGCAGCGGAAAGTAAAGCATGCAACTTGCAAGAATGTAAAGGGAAGGGTTTGGAGAATTCAAACGCTATTGGAGACACGGATGTTTTTCCCGTGGTTCGGATAGGTGGTGATATCCTACATCCACGTTGATGGAGACTTCGACCCACGAAGGGTAATGGTTGCGTGAATCCACACAGGGCTCCACCCAAGGGTAACGGTTGCGCGAGTCCACACAGGGCTCCACCCACGAAGGGTCCACGAAGAAGCAACCACCCACAAAGGGTCCACGAAGAAGCAACCTTGTCTATCCCACCATGGCCAACGCCCACACAGGACTTCCCTCACTAGCGGTAGATCTTCACGAAGTAGGCGATCTCCTTTCCCTTACAAACTCCTTGGTTCAACTCCACAATCTTGTCGGAGGCTCCCAAGTGACACCTAGCCAATCTAGGAGACACTACTCTCCAAGAAGTAACAGATGGTGTGTAGGTAATGAACTCCTTGCTCTTGTGCTTCAAATGATAGTCTCCCCAACACTCAACTCTCTCTCATAGGATTTGGATTTGGTGGAAAGAGGGTTTGAGTGGAAAGCAACTTGGGAAGGCTAGAGATCAAGATTCATATGGTAGGAATGGAATGTCTTGGTCTCAACACATGAGTAGGTGGTTCTCTCTCAGAACATAAGAGTTGGAATGATGTGTGTGTTCTGATGGCTCTCTCACTGAATGAGAAAGAGGTGGAGGGGTATATATAGCCTCCACACAAAATCCAACCGTTACACAGTTTTCCAATCTCGGTGGGACCGAATCAATAAACTCGGTCGGACCGAAAATGTAAACCTAGTGACCGTTAGAGATTTTTGGTGGGACTGACATGCAACTCGGTAGGACCGATATGGTTAGGGTTTGGGCATAACGTAATCTCGGTGAGACCGATCACACAAACTCGGTGAGACCGAATTTGGTAATTAGCTAACCAGAGAGTTGGTCAGGCAAACTCGGTGGGACCGATTTTCTCTTTCGGTGAGACCGAGTGGAACTCGGTGAGACCGAAAAGTTACAAAGGGGAAACACTGAGTTTACATTGCAATCTTGGTGGGACCGATTCGCTCTTTCGGTGGGACCAAAAAGTTACGAAAGGGAAACAGAGAGTTTGCAACCCCATCTCGGTGAGACCGAGATCCCTATCGGTAGGACCGAATTGCTAGGGTTTGGCAGTGGCTAATGACAAGTGAAACTCGGTGGCGCCGGATAGGAAGAATCGGTAGGACCGAGTTTGGCTTAGGGTTTAGGTCATATGTGGATATGGGAAAGTAGTTGAGGGTTTTGGAGCATATCACTAAGCACATGAAGCAAGAGGCTCATTAAGCAACACCTCATCCCTCCTTAATAGTATTGGCTTTTCCTAAAGACTCAATGTGATCTTGGATCACTAAAATATAAAATGAAGAGTCTTGAGCTTTTTGAGCTTGAGCCAATCCTTTGTCCTTAGCATTTTGAGGGTTCCACTTTCACATCCATGCCATGCCAATCATTGAGCTTTCCTGAAATAATCATCTTGGAATAGCATTAGCTCAATGAGCTATATGTTGTTATGAATTACCAAAACCACCTAGGGATAGTTGCACTTTCAATCTCCCCCTTTTTGGTAATTGATGACAACATATAGATCAAAGCTTCGACAAAAGATAATAATCATGAAATATATCGTCGCTTTGAGAAGTATGTGATAAGTAAGAGCTCCCCCTAAATTTGTGCATATTTAAAATTTGCTTTGGACTGCAAATGCACAAAGAGTTAGAGTCATGGGTTACTCTTCCATGTCACATACATCTTGGTGGAGCGCTCAAAATGATAAGAATGAAATACATGCACTCATCACCAAGAAAAGTGAATGATCACACAAGATAGATAAGATGATAATATTAAGCAAACATTAAGTGTAGCTTATGATCAAACACATGGTCATAAATGTCTCACAAATAATGACGCAGTATCTCAAAAGCACACAAAAGCAAACAAGTGTTCGAAAAACCACCAAATAAAGCAAGAGAGAAAAGCAACACTCTCTCTCTCTCTCTCTCAAAGCCTATGATCTATACATCTTCTCCCCCTTTGGCAACAAGTTACCAAAAAGTTCCTAGAAAATGCATAGCACTAGATCGACGCTCAGGCTTGATCTTCAGGTGGTGGTGGAGTCCGGATCACTCCAAGGACGAAGGCTTCGGTAGATGCTGAAGTAGTCACTGGAGTTGGAGCTGAAGTAGATGCTGGAGCTGAGGCTGTAGCTGGTGCTGAAGTGGTGGCTCTTGTGTCAGCAACTGGCACGGCAAATGACCTCGGGCCTCTTGGAACTCTGGAAAAGGCATGAGTAGTAGTCCTACCTCTCCTCTCCTGCATGTCCTCCTGGAGCTGCTCCACTGCAGACTGAACTTCCGTTACCTTGACATCCAAGTCATAGAACTTCTGTTCCATGATTCTCTCTAGGCTCTGCTGATTCTGAGTAAGGGTGGCCAGACTTTGCTCAATCCTCAGCGTGGATGCAATCAAGTAACCAAGATGCTCTTGTTTCGTCTTCAAGAAGTACTCAGATGCCTCCTCTTGAGTAGGCATCTTGGCAGCTTTCTCCTTCCTTGCCTTCTCCGTCTTTGCAAATGCTTGGGCAGATGATGGCTCGTTCTCAGTCATGATCACTTGGTTATCCTCAAAATCTGGGCGGATGAGCAAATGTTCCTTATCCAATAGATATATGCCCGTGCCCATCTTGTAGTTGATGAGCTCCTAAATCTGAGGGGCATATCCACAACTCCTCTTCTGATCTGCTGCAGTCCTCTTGATTGTTTCCACTATGAGGCTCATCACCTTGAACTTCTGAGGCACATCAAACACATGTAGCAAGTTGATAGCATGGCCTCTGATCATCTTGTGATCTCCAGACTTGGGCAGTAAGGTGTGCCTTAGTATCCAATTGATCGTCGGCAGTCCTGACAGAAGGTAATGCACAGAGCCAAACTTGAAGGTATCAAGTGCTTCATTGGGAATTTCCTTGTATATATTGGACATGGAGTTATGGTCCATCTTCTTCTTGCCATAGATATCCAAGTCTTCATCTTGCTCCTCTGGGGCATTTATGATTTGTGCCCACTCAGCCACTGTAGATTGGTACCTTGTACCCTCAGACATCCATGTGATCCTTATAGGATCGAAAGTATGTCTAGAGGGGGGTGATTAGACTACTTGACCAAATAAAAACTTAACCTTTTCCCAATTTTAGTTCTTGGCAGATTTTAGCTAATTTAGGACAAGTCAAGCAATCATCACATAATTCAAGCAAGCATGCAAAGAGTATATAGGCAGCGGAAAGTAAAGCATGCAACTTGCAAGAATGTAAAGGGAAGGGTTTGGAGAATTCAAACGCTATTGGAGACACGGATGTTTTTCCCGTGGTTCGGATAGGTGGTGCTATCCTACATCCACATTGATGGAGACTTCAACCCATGAAGGGTAACGGTTGCGCGAGTCCACACAGGGCTCCACCCAAGGGTAATGGTTGCGCGAGTCCACACAGGGCTCCACCCACGAAGGGTCCACGAAGAAGCAACCACCCACAAAGGGTCCACGAAGAAGCAACCTTGTCTATCCCACCATGGCCATCGCCCACAAAGGACTTGCCTCACTCGCGGTAGATCTTCACGAAGTAGGCGATCTCCTTGCCCTTACAAACTCCTTGGTTCAACTCCACAATCTTGTCGGAGGCTCCCAAGTGACACCTAGCCAATCTAGGAGACACCACTCTCCAAGAAGTAACAAATGGTGTGTAGGTAATGAACTCCTTGCTCTTGTGCTTCAAATGATAGTCTCCCCAACACTCAACTCTCTCTCATAGGATTTGGATTTGGTGGAAAGAGGGTTTGAGTGGAAAGCAACTTGGGAAGGCTAGAGATCAAGATTCATATGGTAGGAATGGAATGTCTTGGTCTCAACACATGAGTAGGTGGTTCTCTCTCAGAACATATGAGTTGGAATGATGTGTGTGTTCTGATGGCTCTCTCACTGAATGAGAAGAAGGTGGAGGGGTATATATAGCCTCCACACAAAATCCAACCGTTACATAGTTTTCCAATCTCGGTGGGACCGAATCAATAAACTCGGTCGGACCGAAAATGTAAACCTAGTGACCGTTAGTGATTTTCGGTGGGACTGACATGCAACTCGGTAGGACCGATATGGTTAGGGTTTGGGCATAACGTAATCTCGGTGAGACCGATTACACAAACTCGGTGAGACCGAATTTGGTAATTAGCTAACCAGAGAGTTGGTCAGGCAAACTCGGTGGGACCGATTTGTTCTTTCGGTGAGACCGAGTGGAACTCGGTGAGACCGAAAAGTTACAAAGGGGAAACACTGAGTTTACATTGCAATCTCGATGGGACCGATTCGCTCTTTCGGTGGGACCGAAAAGTTACGAAAGGGAAACAGAGAGTTTGCAACCCCATCTCGGTGAGACCGAGATCCCTATCGGTATGACCGAATTGCTAGGGTTTGGCAGTGGCTAATGACAAGTGAAACTCGGTGGCGCCGGATAGGAAGAATCGGTAGGACCGAGTTTGGCTTAGGGTTTAGGTCATATGTGGATATGGGAAAGTAGTTGAGGGTTTTGGAGCATATCACTAAGCACATGAAGCAAGAGGCTCATTAAGCAACACCTCATCCCTCCTTGATAGTATTGGCTTTTCCTAAAGACTCAATGTGATCTTGGATCACTAAAATATAAAATGAAGAGTCTTGAGCTTTTGAGCTTGAGCCAATCCTTTGTCCTTAGCATTTTGAGGGTTCCACTTTCACATCCATGCCATGCCAATCATTGAGCTTTCCTGAAATAATCATCTTGGAATAGTATTAGCTCAATGAGCTATATGTTGTTATGAATTACCAAAACCACCTAGGGATAGTTGCACTTTCAATCTCCCCCTTTTTGGTAATTGATGACAACATATAGATCAAAGCTTCGACAAAAGATAATGAGCATGAAATATATCATCGCTTTGAGAAGTATGTGATAAGTAAGAGCTCCCCCTAAATTTGTGCATATTTAAGATTTGCTTTGGACTGGAAATGCACAAAGAGTTAGAGTCATGGGTTACTCTTCCATGTCACATACATCTTGGTGGAGCGCTCAAAATGATAAGAATGAAATACATGCACTCATCACCAAGAATAATGAATGATCACAAGATAGATAAGATAATAGCATTAAGCAAGTATTAAGTGTAGCTTATGATCAAACACATGATCATCAATGTCTCACGAATAATAACGTAGTATCTCAGGCACTCAAAAGCAAACAAGTTCGAAAAACCACCAAATAAAGGAAGAGAGAAAAGCAACACTCTCTCTCTCGAAGCCTGTGATCTATACATCTTCTCCCCCTTTGGCAACAAGTTACCAAAAAGTTCCTAGAAGATGCATAGTGCTAAATCGACGCTCAGGCTTGATCTTCAGGTGGTGGTGGAGTCCGGATTACTCCAAGGACGAAGGCTTTTGTAGATGCTGAAGTAGTCGCTGGAGTTGGAGCTGAAGTAGATGCTGGAGATGGTGCTGAAGTGGTGGCTCTGGTGTCAGCAACTGGCACGGCAGATGACCTCGGGCCTCGTGGCACTCTGGCAAAGGTATGAGTGGTAGTCCTGCCTCTCCTCTCCTGCCATGTCCTCCTGGAGCTGCTCCACTGCAGACTGAACTTCCGTTACCTTGACATCCAGGTCATAGAATTTTTGTTCCATGATTCTCTCTAGGCTCTGCTGATTCTGAGTGAGAGTGGCCAGACTTTGCTCAATCCTCAGCGTGGATGCAATCAAGTAACCAAGCTGCTCTTGTTTGGTCTTCAAGAAGTATTCAGATGCCTCCTCTTGGGTAGGCATCTTGGCAGCTTTCTCCTTCCTCGCCTTCACCTTCTTTGCAAATGCTTGGGCAGATGATGGCTCGTTCTCAGTCATGACAACTTCATTTTCCTCGAAATCTGGATGGATGGGCAGGTGTTCCTTGTCCAACAGATATATGCCCGTGCCCATCTTGGAGTTGATGAGCTCCTGAATTTGAGGGGCATATCCGCAGCTCCTCTTCTGATCTGCTGCAGTCCTCTTAATTGTTTCCACTATGAGGCTCATCACCTTGACTTCTGAGGCACATCAAACACATGTAGCAAGTTGATAGCATGGCCTCTGATCATCTTGTGATCTCCAGACTTGGGCAATAAGGTGTGCCTTAGTATCCAATTGATCGTAGGCAGTCCTGACAGAAGGTAATGCACAGAGCCAAACTTGAAGGTGTCAAGAACTTCTTTGGGAATTTCCTTGTACATATTGGACATGGAGTTGTGGTCCATCTTCTTCTTGGCATAGATATCCAAGTCTTCATCTTGCTTCTCTGGGGCATTAATGATCTGTGCCCACTCAGCCACTGTGGATTGGTACCTTGTACCCTCAGACATCCATGTGATCCTCCCATCTGGATAAAAGTGAGCCGTGGAGTAGAATTGCATGATCAGTTCCTTGTTCCACTTTGTGAGCTTCTGCCCAACAAAGTCAGCTACTCCACAAGCATTAAAGCTATCAAATACTCCTGGGTGGTGCTCCTCATTGTCCTTGATGTATGTCCAATCAACCCAACGCATATCACAGACAATGGGCTTCTTATCTAACAGCACAGTCTCATAGAAATCCTGCTGCTCCTTGGTGTGAAACCTGTAGTCCACGGCAGTCCTTCTTCTTGAAGCATATGGGTCTGCTTCTCTCCATTTCCTTAGCCCTGAATGTCTCCTGAGCTTCATGTCCTCAGCCACAGGATGAGCATCGTTGTGGTCTGGGATCTTGGGCTTTAGCTTCCTTAGACATTTTCTTCCTCTTCTTCAGTAACAGTCTCAGGCACTGGGGCCTTGTTCTTTTCAGCTGCAGGAATGCTCCTTGTATTCCTCTTTGGTTTTGGCTTGGAGGCAGCTTTGGGCTTAGATGCAGTAGCCCCTGACCTTATGGCATCACCCATTAGCTTGGGTGCCTTGGGCGCTGGTGCAGCTGCCTCTTCTTCCTCTTCCTCTTCCATGATGGAAGCTTTGCCAAGGACTCTAGCCACAGTCTTCTTTACCCTTTCCTTCCTTTTCTTGCCCTCAGCTGCAACTGGCTCTTGGGGAGTGGGCTTCTCAGTTGAGGCTCTTGCCTTTGACATGGGCTGCCTGCCTGCTGGCCTTTTGATTTTCAGACCTGGCTTAGTGCCTTGAGCTGGCTCAATTCTCTTGGAAGTGGCCTCTTCCTCTGCCACATAGTCCTCATCCTCGGAATCTGAAGTCCTCTTCTTCCTTTGTCTCGTGGCAGCCTTTGGCAAATTGCTAGGAGTGCTCCTGCTGCCTTCATCAGATGAACTGGAGGGACTAGTGCCCTCACTCATCACCACTTGCTGCTCTGACATATTTTGGCTATCACTTTGATCAGACATGCTGCAAACTGACTGCTGACCCTGTGAATAGATTATAGAAGAGATAGAGTGGATGAGCATCACAAAATGTAGAGATTTTTGCAAAAGAATGATCCAAAAACTTAGTTTTAGTTTCCCACTGAAATCATCTCGGATCTACCGATTTTCAAACTCGGTGATACCGAAGCAGTTTTGGAACCTAAACTAGTGAACTCGGTAGGACCGAGTCACAGTTCGGTGGCACCGAGACTGCTAGGGTTTCACTGAGTTCAAAAATCGGTCACACTGATAAGTAATTCTCGGTCAGACCGAGTCTCACTTGTGCAATGGCATAAGCCAAATCAGTGGGACCGAGTTTTTCAACTCGGTGGGTCCGAGATGGTTTCGGCGGAAACCTAAACCTAGAATTTTCGAATCAAACCTAATCTACGGGCGTTTTGACTGGATAGAAGTTTCTCAAACGTGGCAAGAATCAATATGATCACAATGTGCTAGGAATTAGATTGAGGAATAGCACAAATATCAAGTCCATACCCTAGTTCGGCGGGGACTTGCTACGGCGGCAACGGCGGGGCAGAATTCCCGTTGACGGCGACGGAGACCAGCGACTGGAGGCTGCTGGCGGCGAGAAGACGATTCGGAGACCTCGAGGGCAGAGCAGGCTATTGAGCGGCCGAAGGGGTTCGGAGAAATTTCCAAATTTTTCCCGTGACTATATATAGCCCGACCCTGTCGGTGTGACCGAGTGGAACGACTCGGTGGCACCGAGATTCATAACTACGTGCAGTTACTGAAACTCGATGTGACCGAAAAGTTCAAATCGGTTGCACCGAGATCGAAAACCTAGATCAACTTAATGATCTCGGTAGGACCGAAAGTGGAGTGTCGGTCAGACCGAGAATCATAAAGAGGTTTTGGAAGTTTAAGTCTATGACGAATCGGGGACTCCGAGCGCTCCTCACACAGAGTGGTTCGAATCTGACTTGATCAAATTTTGTGATGCAGCATGAATAGAGTTTGAGACGAGAAAAGCATAGATAGCTAGAGGAGGTTCTTAGGCATTCTTGTCCATCCACTTGGCAAAAGAAGATAAAGCCAAACAATCAAAACAACAAGTGGATGTCCTCGAATGAGTAAAATATGCAATCCAGCATGCTCACACAATAAGATGGCAAATGAAATATGTGACAAGACATGCACAACCAATACTAGCATCTATCAAGCAATTTGCGATGACTAGGTCATCTATATATGAGTATATTGACTTAGGAGTCAAGTGAGAACACTTGATCATAGGTCATACTCATCGTTTAAGCCCAAGTGGGGTTACCACTTTTACATAAAGCATTGTTGTGTTCACATCTTTAGAGTTGCTTTAGCTCAAGTCTTAGAGTAAAGCTCCCCCTAGATGTGATATCCCCCCTAAGAGGGATGAACTAACCTTGGGTTTTGTCGATGATGACTTCATGTAGATGTTGAAGATGTGGATGCTCAATGTTGATGTAGATCACTTGGAGTTGTCCATTTGAGTGAATTGCACTTTCAATACCTACATGGGTTAGTCCCACAAGGAACAAACAAGGATATCCATAGACATAGAGTGATGCACACAAAAGATGATGTCCATGAAAACTTTTTAGGTTACCTTGTCCCTTGTTTTACCAACAAGAGGGTTTGTGACTCCTTGAACTAGTGCAAGATGTGGAAGTTGATTGCACTTGTTCTTGCCAAAATGATAAGAGTGAAGTATGTTGGCGGAGTCACCCTCAAGAACTCTCTAGTTCTTCTTCTTTTGGATCCACATCATCTTGATGGGAATCCTTGGAGTTGTAGTCATACTTGATGAAGTGGAACTTGAAGTAGTCTTGGGAATCCACTTGACTAAGGTCTTAGGAGCTTCTTCAAATGCATCAATTTCCTCTTGAAGCTTGTCCTTGCCTTTTTGCTCGTAGTCTTGTGGTGGAAGATCATCTTGAGCTTGTGTCCCCTTGAAAGAAGCATACTTTTCTTGTTGAGGGACAAACTTTGTCTTGGGGTATTGATCTTCTTCCCACTCAACTCCATTGGCATTGAACTTTCGTTCAAAACCAACACCTTGATTCTTCCGGTGCATTCCTTGCTTGTGCACAATTTCCTTGAATTGCTTACTCCCGGCAACGCTTTTGTACACTCCTTTCTCTATAATTCCCTTCAATAAGCTATTTTATTGCTCAAGTGTATCTTGGCTATGAGAATCATTAGAGGAATCAAGAGAACTACTAGAAGCAACAATATTGGATTTAACATGATCATTGTTACTGCTAGAGGAAGAATCTTTCTTGTTACTAGACTTGACTTGAGGCATGTAAGTAGATAAGAGTAAACGCTTGGCAATGTAAGAAGAACTTTTCTTGTGGAGATCATCATTGATTAGTTTTAAGAACTCATGCTCTTGCTCAAGATTGAGCTTTTCAAAGCGTAATTTCTCATGAGCTCTTAAAAGTTCTCGATGATCTTCGAAGATAGTGTCATGAGCTAACTTAAGAGTTTTTAGTTCTTTAGTTAGAGCCTCAATCTTCTCCTTATCATTGTCATTCGTTTTATCTTGATTGGCATGTTTAATTGACATTTCATCATAGTATTCATCACTAGAGTTGTCAACAAGCAAATCATCACCTAACAAGTCATCTTCATCACTATTGAAATCAACATACTCGGGGTGTGTTACCTTAGGACCTTTGGCCATGAAGCATCTTCCAATTCCCTCATTTGGTGAGTCAAATATGTCGTAGGAGTTGGTTGACACAAGTGCTAGACCGGCAACACCTTCATCTTGAGTATCTTCGGAGCCGGAGTAATAACTTCTCTCGGAGTGGCTGTCGGAGTCGGAGCCGGATACCCATTCACCAACATGAGCTTGATGTCTTCGTCTTGTGTAGCTCCTTGATGATTTTTCCTTCCTTTCCGAATCCTTGCTTCTCTGTGAGTATCTCCGTTCATAACGATCATCTCTACTCCTTCTCTCTCTTGGTGGTGATCCTTTGCTTCTTCTTTTTGGAGAATCTTCTCTTCTCTTGTAGGGAGTCGTACACTCATTGGAATAGTGTCCGGGTCTTCCACAATTGTAACAGTTTCGCTCTCGACTAGAAGATCTTTTGTCATTGTAGGACCTTGACTTGGAGCTTCTATCTTTGCTTCTACTCTTGTAGAACTTGTTGAAGTTCTTCACCATTAAGCTCAATTCTTCATTGAAGTCTTGTTTCTCACTCGACGATGTAGGGGCTTCACATGAGGCTTTATAGGCACCACTTGATTTGTTGTGAAGTTCCTCTTTATCCTTAAGTGACATCTCATGAGCAACAATTCTTCCAATCACTTCCGTTGGCTTGAGATCTTTGTAATTGGGCATCATTTGGATCAATGTGCACACGGTATCATATTTTCCATCCAAGGCTCTTAGAATCTTCTTGATGATGAATTTATCGGTCATCTCTTCACTTCCTAAGCCGGTAATCTCATTTGTGATGAGAGCAAGCCTAGAGTACATTTCGGCGACACCTTCACCATCCTTCATCTTGAACTTGTCAAGTTGGCTTTGAAGCACATCCAACTTGGATTCCTTGACAGAGTCGGTACCTTCGTGCATATCAATCAAAGTGTCCCAAATTTCCTTTGCATTCTCAAGGCGGCTGATTTTATTGAATTCTTTGGGGCACAATCCGTTGAAGAGAATATCACAAGCTTGAGCATTGTATTGCAACATCTTCAACTCATCCGCGGTAGCTTCACGGTTCGGTTCTCTCCCATCAAAGAAGTCACCTTGCAAACCAACACACACAATAGCCCAAACGGCGGGGTTAGTACCATCAAAGTAAGGACCTCTACGGTGATAACTTCCCTCGCTAGACGCCATACTCTCCTAGGTTGTGAAACCAAGGCTATGACCACCAAAAGCTATGGAGATCAAGCAAATGGAGACCAAAGCTTTGATACCACTTGTAGGATCGAAAGTATGTCTAGAGGGGGGTGATTAGACTACTTGACCAAATAAAAACTTAACCTTTTCCCAATTTTAGTTCTTGGCAGATTTTAGCTAATTTAGGACAAGTCAAGCAATCATCACATAATTCAAGCAAGCATGCAAAGAGTATATAGGTAGCAGAAAGTAAAGCATGCAACTTGCAAGAATGTAAAGGGAAGGGTTTGGAGAATTCAAACGCTATTGGAGACACGGATGTTTTTCCCATGGTTCGGATAGGTGGTGCTATCCTACATCCACGTTGATGGAGACTTCAACCCACGAAGGGTAACGGTTGCGCGAGTCCACACAGGGCTCCACCCAAGGGTAATGGTTGCGCGAGTCCACACAGGGCTCCACCCACGAAGGGTCCACAAAGAAGCAACCACCCACAAAGGGTCCACGAAGAAGCAACCTTGTCTATCCCACCATGGCCATCGCCCACACAGGACTTGCCTCACTAGCGGTAGATCTTCACGAAGTAGGCGATCTCCTTGCCCTTACAAACTCCTTGGTTCAACTCCACAATCTTGTCGGAGGCTCCCAAGTGACACCTAGCCAATCTAGGAGACACCACTCTCCAAGAAGTAACAAATGGTGTGTAGGTAATGAACTCCTTGCTCTTGTACTTCAAATGATAGTCTCCCCAACACTCAACTCTCTCTCATAGGATTTGGATTTGGTGGAAAGAGGGTTTGAGTGGAAAGCAACTTGGGAAGGCTAGAGATCAAGAATCATATGGTAGGAATGGAATGTCTTGGTCTCAACACATGAGTAGGTGGTTCTCTCTCAGAACATATGAGTTGGAATGATGTGTGTGTTCTGATGGCTCTCTCACTGAATGAGAAGAAGGTGGAGGGGTATATATAGCCTCCACACAAAATCCAACCGTTACATAGTTTTCCAATCTCGGTGGGACCGAATCAATAAACTCGGTCGGACCGAAAATGTAAACCTAGTGACCGTTAGTGATTTTCGGTGGGACTGACATGCAACTCGGTAGGACCGATATGGTTAGGGTTTGGGCATAACGTAATCTCGGTGAGACCGATTACACAAACTCGGTGAGACCGAATTTGGTAATTATCTAACCAGAGAGTTGGTCAGGCAAACTCGGTGGGACCGATTTGCTCTTTCGGTGAGACCGAGTGGAACTCAGTGAGACCGAAAAGTTACAAAGGGGAAATACTGAGTTTACATTGCAATCTCGGTGGGACCGATTCGCTCTTTCGGTGGGACCGAAAAGTTACGAAAGGGAAACAGAGAGTTTGCAACCCCATCTCGATGAGACCAAGATCCCTATCGGTAGGACCGAATTGCTAGGGTTTGGCAGTGGCTAATGACAAGTGAAACTCGGTGGCGTCGGATAGGAAGAATCGGTAGGACCGAGTTTGGCTTAGGGTTTAGGTCATATGTGGATATGGGAAAGTAGTTGAGGGTTTTGGAGCATATCACTAAGCACATGAAGCAAGAGGCTCATTAAGCAACACCTCATCCCTCCTTGATAGTATTGGCTTTTCCTAAAGACTCAATGTGATCTTGGATCACTAAAATATAAAATGAAGAGTCTTGAGCTTTTGAGCTTGAGCCAATCCTTTGTCCTTAGCATTTTGAGGGTTCCACTTTCACATCCATGCCATGCCAATCATTGAGCTTTCCTGAAATAATCATCTTGGAATAGTATTAGCTCAATGAGCTATATGTTGTTATGAATTACCAAAACCACCTACGGATAGTTGCACTTTCAATCCTCCCATCTGGATAAAAGTGAGCCGTGGAGTAGAACTGCATGATAAGCTCCTCGTTCCACTTTGTGAGCTTCTGCCCAACAAAGTGAGCTACTCCACAAGCTATGAAGCTGTCTTGCACTCCAGGATAGTGCTCCTCATTGTCCTTGATGTATGTCCAATCAACCCAACGCATATCACAGACAATGGGCTTCTTATCTAACAGCACAGTCTCATAGAAATCCTGCTGCTCCTTGGTGTGAAACCTGTAGTCCACAGCAGTCCTTCTCCTTGAAGCATATGGGTCTGCTTCTCTCCATTTCCTCAGCCCTGAATCTCTCCTGAGCTTCATGTCCTCAGCCACAGGATGAGCATTGTTGTGGTCTGGGATCTTGGGCTTTAGCTTTCTCAGGACATTCTCTTCCTCATCCTCAGCAACAGTCTCAGGCACTGGGGCCTTGTTCTTCTCAGCTGCAGGAATGCTCCTTGTATTTCCCTTAGGCTTTGGCTTGGAGGCAGCTTTGGGCTTAGATGCAGTAGCCCCTGACCTTATGGCATCACCCATCAGCTTGGGTGCCTGGGGTGCTGGTGCAGCTACCTCTTCTTCCATGATGGAAGCTTTGCCAAGCACTCTAGCAACAGTCTTCTTCACCCTTTCCTTCCTTTTCTTGCCCTCAGCTGCAACTGGCTCTTGGGGAGTGGGCTTCTCAGTTGAGGCTCTGGCTTTTGACATGGGCTGCCTGCCTGCTGGCCTTTTGATTTTTAGGCCTGGCTTAGTGCCTTGAGCTGGCTCAACTCTCTTGGAAGTGGCCTCTTCCTCTGCCACATAGTCCTCATCTTCGGAATCTGAAGTCCTCTTCTTCCTTTGTCTCGTGCCAGCCTTTGGCAAATTGCTAGGTGTGCTCCTGCTGCCTTCATCAGATGAACTGGAGGGACTAGTGCCCTCACTCATCACCACTTGCTGCTCTGACATGTTTTGGCTATCACTTTGATCAGACATGCTGCAAACTGACTGCTGACCCTGTGAATAGATTATAGAAGAGATAGAGTGGATGAGCATCACAAAATGCAGAGATTTTTGCAAAAACAATGATCCAAAAACTTAGTTTTAGTTTCCCACTGAAATCATCTCGGATCTACCGATTTTCAAACTCGGTGATACCGAAGCAGTTTTGGAACCTAAACTAGTGAACTCGGTAGGACCGAGTCACAGTTCGGTGGCACCGAGACTGCTAGGGTTTCACTGAGTTCAAAAACCGGTCACACCGATAAGTAATTCTCGGTCAGACCGAGTCTCACTTGTGCAATGGCGTAAGCCAAATCGGTGGGACCGAGTTTTTCAACTCGGTGGGTCCGAGATAGTTTCGGCGGAAACCTAAACCTAGAATTTTCGAATCAAACCTAATCTACGGGCGTTTTGACTGGATAGATGTTTATCAAACATGGCAAGAATCAATATGATCACAATGTGCTAGGAATCAGATTGAGGAATAGCACAAAGATCAAGTTCATACCCTAGTTCGGCGGGGACTTGCTACGGCGGCAACGGCGGGGCAGAATTCCCGTTGACGGCGACGGAGACTAGCGACTGGAGGCTGCTGGCGGCGAGAAGACGATCTGGAGACCACGAGGGCAGAGCAGGCTATCGTGCAGGCGAAGGGGTTCGGAGAAATTTCCAAATTTTGCCCGTGACTATATATAGCCCGACCCTGTCAGTGTGACCGAGTGGAACGACTCGGTGGCACCGAGATTCATAACTGCGTGCAGTTACTGAAACTCGGTGTGACCGAAAGGTTCAAATCGGTTGCACCGAGATCGAAAACCTAGATCAACTTAATGATCTCGGTAGGACCGAAAGTGGAGTATCGGTCAGACCGAGAATCATAAAGAGGTTTTGGAAGTTTAAGTCTATGAAGAATCCGGGACTCCGAGCGCTCCTCACACAGAGTGGTTCGAATCTGACTTGATCAAATTTTGTGATGTAGCATGAATAGAGTTTGAGACGAGAAAAGCATAGATAGCTAGAGGAGGTTCTTAGGCATTCTTGTGCATCCACTTGGCAAAAGAAGATAAAGCCGAACAATCAAAACAACAAGTGGATGTCCTCGAATGAGTAAAATATGCAACCAGCATGCTCACACAATAAGATGGCAAATGAAATATGTGACAAGGCATGCACAACCAATTCTAGCATCTATCAAGCAATTTGTGATGACTAGGTCATCTATATATGAGTATATTGACTTAGGAGTCAAGTGAGAACACTTGATCATAGGTCATACTCATCGTTTAAGCTCAAGTGGGGTTACCACTTTTACATAAAGCATTGTTGTGTTCACATCTTTAGAGTTGCTTTAGCTCAAGTCTTAGAGTAAAGCTCCCCCTAGATGTGATATCCCCCCTAAGAGGGATGAACTAACCTTGGGTTTTGTCGATGATGACTTCATGTAGATATTGAAGATGTGGAAGCTCAATGTTGATGTAGATCTCTTGGAGCTATCCATTTGAGTGAATTGCACTTTCAATACCTACATGGGTTAGTCCCACAAGGAACAAACAAGGATATCCATAGACATGGAGTGATGCACACAAAAGATGATGTCCATGAAAACTTTTAGGTTACCTTGTCCCTTGTCTTACCAACAAGAGGGTTTGTGACTCCTTAAACTAGTGCAAGATGTGGAAGTTGATTGCACTTGTTCTTGCCAAAATGATAAGAGTGAAGTATGTTGGCGGAGTCACCCTCAAGAACTCTGTAGTTCTTCTTTTGGATCCACATCATCTTGATGGGAATCCTTGGAGTTGTAGTCGTACTTGATGAAGTGGAACTTGAAGTAGTCTTGGGAATCCACTTGACTAAGGTCTTTGGAGCTTCTTCAAATGCATTAATTTCCTCTTGAAGCTTGTCCTTGCCTTTTTGCTCATAGTCTTGTGGTGGAAGATCATCTTGAGCTTGTGTCCCCTTGAAAGAAGTATACTTCTCTTGTTGAGGGACAAACTTTGTCTTGGGGTATTGATCTTCTTCCCACTCAACTCCATTGGCATTGGACTTTCGTTCAAAACCAACACCTTGATTCTTCCGGTGCATTCCTTGCTTGCGCACAATTTCCTCGAATTGCTTACTCCCGGCAAGGCTTTTGTACACTCCTTTCTCTATAATTCCCTTCAATAAACTATTTTCTTGCTCAAGTGTAACTTGGCTAAGAGAATCATTAGTGGAATCAAGAGAGCTACTAGAAGCAACAATATTGGATTTAACATGATCATTGTTACTACTAGAGGAAGAATCTTTCTTGTTAGACTTGACTTGAGGCATGTAAGTGGATAAGAGTAAACGCTTGGCAATGTAAGAAGAACTTTTCTTGCGGAGATCATCATTGATTGCCTTTAAGAACTCATGCTCTTGCTCAAGATTGAGCTTTTCAAAGCATAGTTTCTCATGAGCTCTTAAAAGTTCTCGATGATCTTCGAAGATAGTGTCATGAGCTAACTTAAGAGTTTTTAGTTCTTTAGTTAGAGCCTCAATCTTCTCCTTATCATTGTCATTCGTTTTATCTTGATTAGCATGGTTAATTGGTCTTTCATCATAGTATTCATCACTAGAGTTGTCACCAAGCAAATCATCACCTAACAAGTCATCTTCATCACTATTGAAATCAACATACTCGGGGTGTGTTACCTTAGGACCTTTGGCCATGAAGCATCTTCCAATTCCGTCATTTGGTGAATCAAATATGTCATAGGAGTTGGTTGACACAGTGCTAGACCGGCAACACCTTCATCTTGAGTATCTTCGGAGTCGGAGTGATAACTTCTCTCGGAGTGGGTGTCGGAGTCGGAGCCGGATACCCATTCACCAACATGAGCTTGATGTCTTCATCTTGTGTAGCTCCTTGATGATTTTTCCTTCCTTTCCGAATCCTTGCTTCTCCATGAGTATCTTCGTTCATAACGATCATCTCTACTCCTTCTCTCTCTTGGTGGTGATCCTTTGCTTCTTCTTTTTGGAGAATCTTCTCTTCTCTTGTAGGGAGCCATACACTCATTGGAATAGTGTCCGGGTCTTCCACAATTGTAACAGTTTCGCTCTCGACTAGAAGATCTTTTGTCATTGTAGGACCTTGACTTGGAGCTTCTATCTTTGCTTCTACTCTTGTAGAACTTGTTGAAGTTCTTCACCATTAAGCTCAATTCTTCATTGAAGTCTTGTTTCTCACTTGATGATGTAGGGGCTTCACATGAGGCTTTATAGGCACCACTTGATTTGTTGTGAAGTTCCTCTTTATCCTTAAGTGACATCTCATGAGCAACAATTCTTCCAATCACCTTCGTTGGCTTGAGATCTTTGTAATTGGGCATCATTTGGATCAATGTGCACACGGTATCATATTTTCCATCCAATGCTCTTAGGATCTTCTTGATGATGAATCTATCGGTCATCTCTTCACTTCCTAAGCCGGCAATCTCATTTGTGATGAGAGCAAGCCTAGAGTACATTTGAGCGACACCTTCACCATCCTTCATCTTGAACTTGTCAAGTTGGCTTTGGAGCACATCCAACTTGGATTCCTTGACGGAGTCGGTACCTTCGTGCATATCAATCAAAGTGTCCCAAATTTCCTTTGCATTCTCAAGGCGGCTGATTTTGTTGAATTCTTCGGGGCACAATCCGTTGAAGAGAATATCACAAGCTTGAGCATTGTATTGTAACATCTTCAACTCATCCGCGGTAGCTTCATGGTTCGGTTCTCTCCCATCAAACAAGTCACCTTGCAAACCAACACACACAATAGCCCAAACGGCGGGGTTATGTCCAAGAATATGCATTTTCATTTTATGTTTCCAACTAGCAAAATTAGTACCATCAAAGTAAGGACCTCTATGGTGATAATTTCCCTCGCTAGACGCCATACTCTCCTAGGTTGTGAAACCAAGGCTATGACCACCAAAAGCTATGGAGATCAAGCAAATGGAGACCAAAGCTCTGATACCACTTGTAGGATCGAAAGTATGTCTAGAGGGGGGTCATTAGACTACTTGACCAAATAAAAACTTAACCTTTTCCCAATTTTAGTTCTTGGCAGATTTTAGCTAATTTAGGGCAAGTCAAGCAATCATCACACAATTCAAGAAAGCATGCAAAGAGTATATAGGCAGCGGAAAGTAAAGCATGCAACTTGCAAGAATGTAAAGGGAAGGGTTTGGAGAATTCAAACGCTATTGGAGACACGGATGTTTTTCCCGTGGTTCGGATAGGTGGTGCTATCCTACATCCACGTTGATGGAGACTTCAACCCACGAAGGGTAACGGTTGCCGAGTCCACACAGGGCTCCACCCAAGGGTAACGGTTGCGCGAGTCCACACAGGGCTCCACCCACGAAGGGTCCACGAAGAAGCAACCACCCACAAAGGGTCCACGAAGAAGCAACCTTGTCTATCCCACCATGGCCAACGCCCACACAGGACTTGCCTCACTAGCGGTAGATCTTCACGAAGTAGGCGATCTCCTTGCCCTTGCAAACTCCTTGGTTCAACTCCACAATCTTGTCGGAGGCTCCCAAGTGACACCTAGCCAATCTAAGAGACACCACTCTCCAAGAAGTAACAAATGGTGTGTAGGTAATGAACTCCTTGCTCTTGTGCTTCAAATGATAGTCTCCCCAACACTCAACTCTCTCTCATAGGATTTGGATTTGGTGGAAAGAGGGTTTGAGTGGAAAGCAACTTGGGAAGGCTAGAGATCAAGATTCATATGGTAGGAATGGAATGTCTTGGTCTCAACACATGAGTAGGTGGTTCTCTCTCAGAACATAAGAATTGGAATGATGTGTGTGTTCTGATGGCTCTCTCACTGAATGAGAAAGAGGTGGAGGGGTATATATAGCCTCCACACAAAATCCAACCGTTACACAGTTTTCCAATCTCGATGGGACCGAATCAATAAACTCGGTCGGACCGAAAATGTAAACCTAGTGACCATTAGAGATTTTCATTGGGACTGACATGCAACTCGGTAGGACCGATACGGTTAGGGTTTGGGCATAACGTAATCTCGGTGAGACCGATCACACAAACTCGGTGAGACCGAATTTGGTAATTAGCTAACCAGAGAGTTGGTCAGGCAAACTCGGTGGGACCGATTTGCTCTTTCGGTGAGACCGAGTGGAACTCGGTGAGACCGAAAAGTTACAAAGGGGAAACACTGAGTTTACATTGCAATCTCGGTGGGACCGATTCGCTCTTTCGGTGGGACCGAAAAGTTACGAAAGGGAAACAGAGAGTTTGCAACCCCATCTCGGTGAGACCGAGATCCCTATCGGTAGGACCGAATTGCTAGGGTTTGGCAGTGGCTAATGACAAGTGAAACTCGGTGGCGCCGGATAGGAAGAATCGGTAGGACCGAGTTTGGCTTAGGGTTTAGGTCATAAGTGGATATGGGAAAGTAGTTGAGGGTTTTGGAGCATATCACTAAGCACATGAAGCAAGAGGCTCATTAAGCAACACCTCATCCTCCTTAATAGTATTGGCTTTTCCTAAAGACTCAATGTGATCTTGGATCACTAAAATATAAAATGAAGAGTCTTGAGCTTTTTGAGCTTGAGCCAATCCTTTGTCCTTAGCATTTTGAGGGTTCCACTTTCACATCCATGCCATGCCAATCATTGAGCTTTCCTGAAATAATCATCTTGGAATAGTATTAGCTCAATGAGCTATATGTTGTTATGAATTACCAAAACCACCTAGGGATAGTTGCACTTTCAAGGAGTTCGATCTTCCGTGCCCTAACTTGGCGACGGAGGACACCTACGGCGACGGCGGAGAGGACGATGTCCGCGGTCGGCGTGAAGACGGCGTCGGAGAGGTTGCGGCAGCGAAGCGCTTCGTCGCCGGCGTCGTCGAGGGCTAGCGGTAGCGCTAGGGTTCGTGCGAGAGTGGAAGAAGAGATAATGACCGCCGTGAAGTGTGTATTTATAAGTACAGGGGCAGCACTGCATTATTACACAAGTGCCCCTGGCGATTCGCATCGGAGGAACACATGGCCATTATGCAGAATTTTGGGGTTTGTTCCACATCCCACGCACGCCTGGATTGTCGGGTGGTCGTTCCTACTTCTCCGGGTTTCATGTGGAGGAATGAGCATTGAAAGTGGACTTAAGGTTTGTCTTTGTATCTTCTGCTGACAAGGATGCAGAGAAGACATTCGACAGTTTCAATAGAATGCATATGATTTGGAGAGATAGAGTTTGAGATAGATAGCATAGAGAGGTTAGGGTCCGATCACATTCACTTAGTTCAAAAGATTCAACAAGAAGACATAGCTATAAGTGAATGTTGTAGAGGACAGAACACTAGTATATATATATCTATATAATCAACATAGTGAAGATAATCATGAAGACATGTTGAGATTGAAGCCAAACCAAATGTGAAGACATAGGAACGTAACGCCATGAGTGAAACACTTCAAAATAGAACATTTGGTGGTGGCATTACCCACCGTATAGGAAGTATTAGACCCAGACACGGTGCACAGTTATCGTGGTGCTCCGAAGTCAAATTCCACATTAATGTATTCACACTTAGAATGTATGTCTTCATTGATTGAAGATATACTTTACTTCGTGTGTTGCACATCTAAGTCATCAATATGCATAAGGGTTAGGATGTGTGCCTGATCACAGGACATTTGAGGATTCCAGGATATTTAGCTCACACCGTAACTTGCAAAATCTCTTCTCATCCAAGGGCTTGGTGAAGATATCTGCCAATTGCTCTTCAGTGTTGACGTGTATGATATCAATATCTTCCTTCACAACATGATCTCTGAGAAAGTGATGACGAATTTCAATGTGCTTTGTCTTCGAGTGCTGAACTGGGTTGTTGGCAATCTTGATGGCGCTTTTGTTGTCGCAGTAGAGTGGCACTTGCTTCAGATGAATGCCATAGTCTTTGAGAGTTTGCTTCATCCACAGAAGCTGAGCGCAGCAAGATCCAGCAGCAATGTATTCAGATTCAGCAGTGGAGAGAGATACACAGTTCTGCTTCTTTGAAGACCAACATACAAGTGATCGTCCCAGAAAGTGACATGTGCCTGATGTAGACTTGTGATCAACTTTTTCACCAGCATAATCAGCATCCGAGAATCCAACCAGATCAAACTCTGAGCCCTTTGGATACCATAATCCTAGAGTTGGGGTGTGAGCCAAATATCGAAGAATTCGCTTCACAGCTAAGTGATGCGACTCCTTTGGTGCCGCTTGAAATCGAGCACACATGCAAACACTAAGCATAATATCTGGCCTAGATGCACATAGATAAAGTAAATAACCAATCATGGAGCGGTATACCTTTTGATCGAACTCTTTACCATTGTCGTCAGGACCCAGATGATGCTTGGCTAGCATTGGCATCGTGAAGCCTTTGCAGTCTTGCATACCGAACTTCTTCAGGCAATCTTTGAGATACTTCTCTTGAGATATGAAGATGCCGTTGCGTTGCTGTCGTATTTGAAGACCGAGAAAGAACTTCAACTCTCCCATCATAGACATTTGATATTGCTCTTGCATCATATATCCAAACTCTTCACTGTACTTCTCATTGATGCAGCCGAAGATAATGTCATCCACATATATTTGGCACACAAACAGTTCACCATCATATGTCTTCGTGAAGAGAGTGGGGTCGAGAGAACCAGGTATGAAGCCTTTGCTCTTCAGGAAGTATTTGAGTGTGTCATACCAGGCCCGAGGGGTTTGTTTGAGGCCATACAGTGCCTTGTTGAGCTTGTATACCATGTCAGGATGTTTTGGATCTTCAAAGCCAGGAGGTTGTGCAACATACACTTCTTCTTCAATCTTGCCATTGAGGAAGGCGCTCTTCACATCCATTTGATAAAGAAGTATGTTGTGATGATTTGCATAGGCCAGCAGTATGCGTATGGCTTCAAGTCTAGCCACAGGAGCAAATGTTTCATCGAAGTCAATGCCTTCCACTTGAGTATATCCTTGAGCAACGAGACGAGCTTTGTTTCTGACAACTTGACCATGCTCATCTTGCTTGTTGCGGTATATCCATTTGGTGCCTATTATGTTGTGCTTTCGAGGATCGGGACGCTTGACCAGTTCCCATACATTATTCAGCTCAAATTGTTGAAGCTCGTCTTGCATAGCTTGAATCCATTCAGGTTCCATGAAGGCTTCTTCAACTTTCTTGGGTTCTGTTATTGAGACGAATGTGAAGTGCCCACTGAAATTTGCTAGCTGAGTTGCCCTTGAACGAGTGAGTGGACCGGGTGCATTGATGCTATCACTTATTCTTTCAATCTGCACTTCATTGGCAATGCGAGGATGTACAGGGCGAAGATTTTGCTCTTGCTGATCATTGCCGTTATTAGAAGGAATGTCTTCAGGCTGAGCATTATCTTCATGTTGATCAGGTGCTGAGATGATAAGTTCTTCTTCAGGATGAGCTTCAGAAGGTATAATTTCTCCAGTTCCCATTAGCTTGATTGATTCACTGGATGGAACTTCATCTAGCACATTTGGCAGTTGCTCTCTTTGTGAACCGTTGGTCTCATCGAACCGCACATCCACTGTTTCAACCACTTTGTAATGAAAGAGATTGAAGACTCTGTAGGAGTGCGAGCATAAAACCCTCATGTGCTTTTGGTGCAAACATTGAGGTGTGATGTGGGTCCTTGATCCAGCACCTGGCGCCAAATACTCTAAAGTAACTGACATTTGGCTTCTTGCCAGTAAGGATCTCATAAGATGTCTTGTTCAGAAGCTTGTGAAGATAAACACAATTGATTGTATGGCATGCAGTATCAATGGCTTCAGGCCAGAATTTTCTTGAAGTCTTGTATTCATCTAGCATCGTTCTGGCCATCTCAATGAGTGTTCTGTTCTTGCGTTCGACGACCCCATTCTGCTGTGGCGTGTACAGGGCTGAGAATTCATGTGTG
This sequence comes from Triticum aestivum, assembly GCF_018294505.1. Classification (NCBI taxonomy): domain Eukaryota; kingdom Viridiplantae; phylum Streptophyta; class Magnoliopsida; order Poales; family Poaceae; genus Triticum; species Triticum aestivum. Next base: position 531,793,883 of record NC_057794.1, read on the forward strand.
ATGCCCAAGGTATCAAGATATGTATCAAGGCCAGTGTTCTTGAATTCAGTGCCATTGTCACTTCTGATATGCTTTATCTTGGCGCCATAGTTGTTCATTGCTCGATTGGCGAAGCGTCTAAAGACATCCTACACTTCAGTCTTGTAAAGGATTATGTGCACCCAAGTATATCTAGAATAATCATCAACAATGACAAAGCCATAGAGACAAGCAGTAGTAGTAAGAGTTGAGTAATGAGTGGGACCGAAAAGATCCATGTGAAGCAGTTCGAAGGGTCGAGTAGTGGTCATGATTGTCTTTGAGGGATGTTTGGCCCTCGTCATCTTTCCTGCCTCACAGGCACCGCATAAGTGATCTTTCTTGAACTTGACGCCCTCGATGCCTATGACATGCTTCTTCTTTGCCAGGGTGTGGAGGTTCCTCATGCCAGCATGCCCAAGCCTCTGATGCTAGAGCCAGCATTCTGAAGCTTTTGCTAGAAGACATATGGCAAGCTGTGGTCCTGCTGAGAAATCTACCACGTACAAATCATCTTTTCGATACCCTTCAAATACTAGAGACTTGTCAGATTCCATTAGAACTAGGCAACGATATTTTCCAAATATTACAATCATGTTTAAATCACAAAGCATTGAGACAGACATTAAGTTGAAGCCAAGGGATTCAACAAGCATGACTTTATCCATGTGTTGATCCCTTGAGATTGCAACTCTACCTAGACCCAATACCTTACTTTTACTAGTGTCAGCAAATGTGATGTGGCTCTTGTCGGATGGACGTAAGGTTGAGTCCATAAGAAGGCTTCTTTTGCCAGTCATGTGATTTGTACACCCACTATCAATAATCCATTCTGAAGACGCTGGTGTCGTACCCTACAGTGCAGTTAGGGGGATAGGCTTCACGAAGAGCATTGTGAAGCAAAAACATTTGACGAACCAGTGGGTTATGAAAGCTTAGATCCAGATTAGGACTAATGGGGAGAGTAGCAAGCGATTCAGGAATGAAGTACATAGTAAGACCATTCGGGCATTTGATCTTGCGCCCTACAAGATGTTTAAGGTCCCCAGCAATAGCGTTAGACGATTTTGGTTTTCTGCTGGAGACCTTTCCCTGCAAAAGAGAGTTAAGCTTTCTTAGCCACCCACATCTTCAAGGGTGGCTTAGAAGCAATAAGTCTAAGTGCAGCATCTGAGAACTTTGGCTTTGGAGCCCTAGCAAACAGTCTTGCAGGCGGACAATAGTACTCATAGGAATAAGCAGAATAATTCTTGGTCTTATGAACATGGCGGTTTGATGAACCGCTCTTATATTCATATGCATGAGTATGGTTTCCCTGCAAAACATTTGTGTTAGTGCGACTCAGGTGAGTCCTCTGTCTGTATGAAGCCTTTGGACCGTATGAAGCCTTTGGTCTGAGGTTTGTCTTCTTCACATGAGCTGTCATGATGACATTCACAGGAAGATTCTCCAGACACCTTTTTGGAACCCAGATCTTCTTCATAGGCGGTCCATTCCTGCAGTTAGTACCAATGTACCTGGCAAACACTTCACCATTCTGATTCTTAAACAGTTTATAGTTTGCATCAAGGGATTCATCAATGATAATGGGGTTAGCAGAACTGAAGCCAGATAGATTGGATGGATCTGCTGAAGGTTCCTTTGCAGCAACCCACGTGGTTTTGGGGTACTGCTCAGGTTTCCGGTAAGAGCCATCAGCATTCATTTTCCCAACACCCTCTTTCCTCGGGTTTCGGTTCAGAATCTGCTTTTTGAGGACATCACATAGTGTCTGATGCCCTTTAAGACTTTTGTACATCCTTGTTTCAAGCAATGTCTTCGACCTAGCATTCTCATCAGCAATAGCAGTGGTATCCTCAGCAGGGGGGTTAGTTACCACATCAACAGTTGAAGATATTGCAACAGTAGTAGATGTAGAACATTCAGCAACAGAAGTAGCATTATCACGCTCAATGCATTTAAGACATGGTGGTTCAAATCCTTCCTGAGCGGAACTGATCTGTTTGGCACGAAGTGACTCGTTTTCCTTTTGAAGATCTTCATGAGCCGCTCTCAATTTCTCAAGATCTTGCTTCCTTTGAAGATAATCATAGGAAAGCTTTTCATGAGTTGTTGAGAGAGTTTCATGACGACTTTCAAGTTCCTCATACTTAACGTGAAGATTTTTTATGTCTTCAATTAAGGATTCAGATCGAGTCATTTCAGCACCTAACAGATCATCGCTTCTGTCTAACAGTTTTTGAATATGATCCATAGCTTTCTGTTGTTCAGTTGCAATTTTAGCAAGTGTTTTGTAGCTGGGTTTTGAAGCACAATCAGAGTCATCGTCACTAGATGTTTGATAGTGAGTAGTGCATGTGTTTACCTTGGCACCGCGTGCCATGAAGCAGTAGGTAGAAGCGGAGTAGTCCTTGTCATTTCCATCGGTGTCGGTGATGAAGTCATTGTCTTCAGTGTTGAAGATGGACTTGGCAACGTATGTTGTAGCCAGACTTGCGACGCCTGAATCGGACTCCTCCTCAGACTCCATCTCCGCCTCCTCAGAAGCGGACTCCTCCTCTGAATCCATTTCCTTGCCAACAAACGCACGTGCCTTGCCAGATGAGCTCTTCTTGTGTGATGAAGACTTTGAGGAAGACTTGGAAGAAGACTTTGAGTATTTCTTCTTCTCCTTGTCGTCAGAGTCATATTCCTTGCTCTTCTTCTTCTTTTTGTTCTCATTGTCCCACTGTGGACACTCAGAGATGAAGTGTCCAGGTTTCTTGCACTTGTGACATGTTTTCTTCTTGTAGTCGTGAGCAGAAGCTTCATCATTCCTTGAGCTTGATCGGGAAGACTTTCTGAGACCTTTCTTCTTGGTGAATTTTTGGAACTTCTTCACAAGCATAGCAAGTTCCCTTCCAATGTCTTCAGGATCATCCGAACTGCTGTCAGATTCTTCTTCAGATGAGGAGACAGGTTTTGCCTTCAAGGCACGAGTTCGCCCATAGTTTGGACCGTAGATATCTCTTTTCTCAGAAAGCTGAAACTCATGTGTGTTGAGCCTCTCAAGTATGTCAGACGGATTGAGTGTCTTGAAATCAGGACATTCTTGAATCATCAGGGCTAGGGTGTCAAATGAACTATCGAGTGATCTCAGTAGTGTCTTGACGACTTCATGTTTGGTGATCTCAGTAGCGCCGAGGGCTTGAAGCTCATTTGTGATGTCAGTGAGCCGGTCAAATATGAGCTGGACATTCTCATTGTCATTTCGCTTGAAGCGGTTGAAGAGGTTGCGAAGGACACTGATTCTCTGATCTCTCTGGGTTGAGACGCCTTCATTGACCTTGGAGAGCCAGTCCCAGACCAGCTTAGATGTTTCCAAAGCACTCACACGGCCATACTGTCCTTTGGTCAGATGACCACAGATGATATTCTTGGCAGTAGAGTCCAGTTGAACGAACTTCTTGACATCACCAGCAGTGACATCTTCTCCAGCCTTGGGAACGCCGTTCTTGACGACATACCATAGGTCGACATCAATGGCTTCAAGATGCATGCGCATCTTATTCTTCAAGTAGGGATATTCAGTTCCATCAAAGACGGGGCACGCAGCGGAGACTTTAATTATCCTTGCAGTCGACATAGCTAAAACTCTAGGTGGTTAAACCGAATCACACAGAACAAGGGAGCACCTTGCTCTGATACCAATTGAAAGTGTGCTATATCGACTAGAGGGGGTGAATAGGTGATTTTTATGAAAGTCTTCAAAACGTGGAAGTTATGAAGACAAACGATAGAAATAAACCTATTACCCTGCAGCGGAAGGTAGACTACACTAGGCAAGCCATAGTCAAGTATTCAATAGAGTGAAAGCACAATGACTAATAGCAGCAATGTAGTAAGGATTAGGTAGGAAGATATTGTGAAGCCACACAGAACACGCAGTCACTCAGTGAAGACAAAAGATAGTGCGAACATACAATGACTTCACAAGGAGTAACAGTAAGGGAAGGGAAGGGAAGGGGAAACCAGTGACTCCCTGAAGACAATGATTTGTTGGACCAGTTCCAGTTGCTGTGACAACTGTACGTCTGGTTCGGGCGGCTAGGTATTTAAACCTTAGGACACACAGTCCCGGACACCCAGTCCTGAACACGCAGCCCAGGACACCCAGTCCTCACCGTATTCCCCTTGAGCTAAGGTCACACAGACCTCGCCCAATCACTCTGGTAAGTCTTCAAGGTAGACTCCCAAACCTTCACAGACTTCGTTCACTGGCAATCCACAATGTCTCTTGGATGCTCAGAACGCGACGCCTAACCGGATGGAGGATGCACAGTCCTCAAGTGTAATAAGTCTTCAGATCACACAGACAAGAAGACTTAAGTGATGCCTAATTCTCTTTGGCTCTGGGTGGTTAGGGCTTTATCCTCGCAAGGAATTCTCTCTCAAAGGCTTCGAGGTGGGTTGCTCTCAAACGACAAAAGCCGTACTCTGAATCTGAGCAGCCAACCGTTTATGGTTGTAGGGGGTGGGCTATTTATAGCCACTTGGCAACCCGACCTGATTTGTCCGAAATGACCCTGGGTCACTAAGGAACTGACACGTGTTCCAACGGTCAGATTTTAAACTCACACAGCAACTTTACTTGGGCTTCAAGCAAAGCTGACTTGCCTGACTCTGGACAAGATTCGCTCTCAAAGTCTTCACTCGAAGACATAGGTTTTGTTTAAGCATCACTTCAGTCATTCTGACTGGTTCTCTTGGACCCCACTTAACAGTACGGTGGTTCCTATGACTCAACACAGAAGAAAGAGAACTATGAAAGATCTAAGTCTTCGAGCTCCATAGGCTTCATGTGGTGTCTTCTCTTGTCATAGTCTTCAATGTGAATATCTTCATATACCACCTTTGACTTCAATGTCTTCATACATTTTTAGGGGTCATCTCTGGTAGGAAAACCGAATCAATGAGGGACTTCTACCTGTGTTATCCTGCAATTCTCACAAACACATTAGTCCCTCAACTAGGTTTGTCGTCAATACTCCAAAACCAACTAGGGGTGGCACTAGATGCACTTACAAGAAGCAAGTGGGAGGAAAGTAGAACTTGATGAAGTATTGCCTCTTGAACCGGAGAGTGGCGCAACTCAAGAAAATGTTCATGAGGTGCCTGCACCGACTAGAGAGGAAGTTAATGATGATGATCATGAAACTTCAGATCAAGTTGCTACTAAACTTCGTAGGTCCACAAGGACACGTTCCGCACCAGAGTGGTATAGCAACCCTGTCCTGGAAATCATGTTGTTAGACAATGGTGAACCTTCGAACTATGAAGAAGCGATGGCGGGCCCAGATTCCGACAAATGGCTAGAAGCCATGAAATCCGAGATAGGATCCATGTATGAAAACGAAGTATGGACTTTGACTGACTTGCCCGATGATCGGCGAGCCATAGAAAATAAATGGATCTTGAAGAAGTAGACAGACGCGGATGGTAATGTGACCATCTATAAGGCCCGGCTTGTCGCTAAGGGTTATCGACAAGTTCAAGGGGTTGACTACGATGAGACTTTCTCACCCGTAGCGAAGCTAAAGTCCGTCTGAATCATGTTAGCAATTGCCGCATTCTAGGATTATGAGGTATGGCAAATGGACGTCAAAACAGCATTCCTTAATGGTTTCCTTAAGGAAGAATTGTATATGATGCAGCCGGAAGGTTTTGTCGATCCTAAGAATGCTGACAAGGTGTGCAAGCTCCAACGCTCAATCTATGGGCTGGTGCAAGCCTCTCGGAGTTGGAACATTCGATTTGATGAGATGATCAAAGCGGTTGGGTTTACGCAGACTTATGGAGAAGCCTGTGTTTACAAGAAAGTGAGTGGGAGCTCTGTAGCATTTCTCATATTATATGTGGATGACATACTATTGATGGGAAATGATATAGAATTCCTGGAAAGCATAAAGGCCTACTTGAACAAGTGTTTTTCAATGAAGGACCTTGGAGAAGCTTCTTATATATTAGGCATCAAGATCTATAGAGATAGATCGAGACGCCTCATTGGTCTTTCAGAAAGTACGTACCTTGACAAGATATTGAAGAAGTTCAATATGGATCAGTCCAAGAAGGGGTTCTTTCCTGTATTGCAAGGTATGAGATTGAGCACGGCTCAATGCCCGACCACGGCAGAAGATAGAGAAAAGATGAGTGTGTCCCCTATGCCTCGGCCATAGGGTCTATTATGTATGCCATGCTGTGTACCGGACCTGATGTAAACCTTGTCGTAAGTTTGGTAGGAAGGTACCAAAGTAATCCCGGCATGGAACACTGGACAGCGGTCAAGAATATCCTGAAGTACCTGAAAAGGACTAAGGATATGTTTCTCATTTATGGAGGTGACGAAGAGCTCATCGTAAAGGGTTACGTCGATGCTAGCTTCGACACAGATCTGGATGACTCTAAGTCATAAACCGGATACGTGTATATTTTGAATGGTGAGGCAGTCAGCTGGTGTAGTTGCAAGCAAAGCGTCGTGGCGGGATCTACATGTGAAGCGGAGTACATGGCAGCCTCGGAGGCAGCACAAGAAGCAATCTGGATGAAGGAGTTCATTACCGACCTAGGAGTTATTCCCAATGCATCGGGCCCGATGACACTCTTCTGTGACAACACTGGAGCTATTGCCCTAGCCAAGGAGCCCAGGTTTCACAAGAAGACCAGGCATATCAAGTGTTGCTTCAACTCCATTCGTGAAAATGTTCAAAATGGAGACATAGATATTTGTAAAGTGCATACGGACCTGAATGTCACAGATCCGTTGACTAAACCTCTTCCTCGAGAAAAACATGATCAACACCAGAACTCTATGGGTGTTCGATTCATCACAATGTAACTAGATTATTGACTCTAGTGCAAGTTGGAGACTGTTGGAAATATGCCCTAGAGGCAATAATAAAATGGTTATTATTATATTTCCTTGTTCATGATAAGTGTCTATTGTTCATGCTATAATTGTGTTATCCGGAAATCGTAATACATGTGTGAATACATAGACCACAACATGTCCCTAGTGAGCCTCTAGTTGACTAGCTCGTTAACCAACAGATGGTTACGGTTTCCTGACCATGGACATTGGATGTCATTGATAACGGGATCACATCATTAGGAGAATGATGTGATGGACAAGAACCAATCCTAAGCATAGCGCAAGATCGTGTAGTTCGTCTGCTAAAGCTTTTCTAATGTCAAGTATCTTTTCCTTAGACCATGAGATTGTGCAACTCCCGGATACTGTAGGAATACTTTGGGTGTGCCAAACGTCACAACGTAACTGGGTGACTATAAAGGTGCACTACGGGTATCTCTGAAAGTGTCTGTTGGGTTGGCACAAATCGAGACTGGGATTTGTCACTCCGTATGATGGAGAGGTATCTCTAGGCCCACTCGGTAAGACATCATCGTAATGAGCTCAATGTGACTAAGGGTTGTTCACGGGATGATGTGTTATGCAACGAGTAAAGTGACTTGCCGGTAACGAGATTGAACGAGGTATTGGGATACCGGCGATCGAATCTCGGGCAAGTAACGTACCGATTGACAAAGGGAATTGTATACGGGATTGCTTGAATCCTCGACATCGTGGTTCATCTGATGAGATCATCATGGAACATGTGGGAGCCAACATGGGTATCCGGATCCCGCTGGTGGTTATTGGCCGGAGAGTCGTCTCGGTCATGTCTGCATGGTTCCCAAACCCGTAGGGTCTACACACTTAAGGTTCGATGACACTAGGGTTATCAGGAAGATTTGTATGTGATTACTGAATGTTGTTAGGAGTCCCGGATGAGATCCCGGACGTCACGAGGAGTTCCGGAATAGTCCGGAGGTGAAGATTTATATATGGGAAGTCATCATACGGTCACCGGAAATATTCGGGGGTATACCGGTATTGTACTGGGACCACCGGAGGGGTTCCGGGGGTCCACCGGGAGGGTCCACCTGCCCCGGAGGGCCTTATGGGCTGTAGGTGGAAGGGAACCAGCCCCTAGTGGGCTGGGCACCATTCCCCTCTAGGGCCCATGCGCTTAGGGTTTGGGGGGAACCCTAAAGGGGGGCGCCCCCCTTGCTTGGGGGGCAAGCCCCCTCCCCCTTGGTCGCCCCCCCTCCCTATCTAGAGGGGTCGGCCCCCTTCCCCCTTCTCCCTATAAATAGAGGGGCGAGGGGAGGGCTGCAGTACCACATCCAAGGTGCAGCCCCTCCCCTCCCCAACACCTCTCCTCCTCCGCGTGAACTTGGCGAAGCCCTGCCGGAGAACTGCCACTCCATCACCACCACGCCGTCGTGCTGCTGTTGGAGCCTTCTTCCTCAACCTATCCCTCCTCCTTGCTGGATCAAGGTGCGGGAGACGTCACCGGGCTGCACGTGTGTTGAACATGGAGGCGCCGTTATTCAGTGCTTAGATCGGGTTCGGCCGCGATCTGAATCGCTACATGTACGACTCCTCCAACCGCGTTCTTGCAACGCTTCTGACTCGCGATATTCAAGGGTATGAAGATGCACTCCCCTCTTGTTGCTAGTTACTCAAATAGATTGATCTTGGTGATGCGTAGAAAAATTTTAATTTCTGCAACGATCCCCAACAGCTGCAAAGTGAAAAGTAAAAGGCAAAGTAAAAGCAAAGCAATAATAAAGTGATGGAGATTGATATGATGAGAAAGAGACCCGAGGGCCATAGGTTTCACTAGTGGCTTCTCTCAAGAGCATAAGTATTCTACGGTGGGTGGACAAATTACTGTTGAGCAATTGACAGAATTGAGCATAGTTATGAGAATATCTAGGTATGATCATGTATATAGGCATCACGTCCAAGACAAGTAGACCGACTCTTGCCTGCATCTACTACTATTACTCCACTCATCGACCGCTATCCAGCATGCATCTAGAGTATTAAGTTAAAAATAGAGTAACGCCTTAAGCAAGATGACATGATGTAGAGGGATAGTTTCATGCAATATGATAAAAACCCCATCTTGTTATCCTCCATGGCAACGATACAATACGTGCCTTGTTGCCCCTTCTGTCACTGGGAAAGGACACCGCAAGATCGAACCCAAAGCTAAGCACTTCTCCCATGGCAAGAACAACCAATCTAGTAGGCCAAACCAAACTGATAATTCGAAGAGACTTGCAAAGATAACCAATCATACATAAAAGAATTCGGAGAAGATTCAAATATTATTCATAGATAGACTTGATCATAAACCCACAATTCATCGGTATCAACAAACACACCGCAAAACGAAGATTACATCGAATAGATCTCCACGAGAGAGGGGGAGAACATTGTATTGAGATCCAAAAAGAGAGAAGAAGCCATCTAGCTACTAACTATGGACCCGTAGGTCTGAAGTAAACTGCTCACACTTCATCGGAGGGGCTTGGATGATGATGTAGATGCCCTCCGTGATCGATGCCCCCTCCGGCGGAGCTCCGGAACAGGCCCCAAGATGGGATCTTGTGGATACAGAAAGTTGCAGTGATGGAATTAGGTTTTTGGCTCCGTATCTGATCGTTTGGGGGTACGTGGATATATATAGGAGGAAGAAGTACGTCGGTGGAGCTTCGAGGGGCCCACGAGGCAGGGGGCGCGCCCTAGGGGGGCGCACCCTCCACCCTCGTGACCGCCTCGTGGCTTTCTTGACGGAAGGTCCAAGTCTCTTGGATCTTATCTAATGAGAAAATCACGTTTCCGAAGGTTTCATTCCGTTTGGACTCCATTTCATATTCCTTTTCTTCGAAACCCTAAAACAGGCAAAAAACAACAATTCTGGGCTAGGCCTCCGGTTAATAGGTTAGTCCCAAAAATAATATAAAAGTGGATAATAAATCCCAATAATGTCTAAAACAGTAGATAATATAGCATGGAGCAATCAAAAATTATAGATACGTTGGAGACGTATCACTCGATCCCAGTGACAGTAAGGGAAACGACACGTATTGTATTGTTGCCATCGAGGATAAAAAGATGGGGTTTATATCATATTGCATGAGTTTATCCCTCTACATCATGTCATCTTACTTAAAGCATTACTCTATTCTTATGAACTTAATACTCTAGATGCATGCTGGATAACGGTCGATGTGTGGAGTAATAGTAGTAGATGCAGAATCATTTCGGTCTACTTGTCTCGGACGTGATGCCTATATACATGATCATACCTACATATTCTCATAACTATGCTCAATTCTATCAATTGCTCGACAGTAATTCGTTTACCCACCGTAATACTTATGCTCTTGAGAAAAGCCACTAGTGAAACCTATGGCCCCCGGGTCTATTTTCCACTATATTAATCTTCCAACACTTAGCTATTTCTATTGCCATTTATTTTAATTTGCATCTTTATTTCTCTTTATCATAAAAATACCAAAAATATTATCTTATCATATCTATCAGATCTCACTCTCGTAAGTGACCGTGAAGGGATTGACAACCCCTTTATTGCGTTGGTTGCGAGGTTCTTATTTGTTTGTGTAGGTGCGTGGGACTCGAGCGTAGTCTCCTACTAGATTGATACCTTGGTTCTCAAAAACTGAGGGAAATACTTACGCTACTTTACTGCATCACCCTTTCCTCTTCAAGGGAAAACCAACGCAGTGCTCAAGAGGTAGCATTGACCATGAACACTTGATGCTCCTTCTTGATTTCTACCTCCGCAGCTTTTAGCATTGCGAAGAGCTCGGGAATCGTCTTATCCATCCCTTGCATGTTAGTTCATCACGAAGCTCTTGTAGCTTGGTGGCAGTGATTGAAGAATTCTGTCAATAACACTATCATCTGGAAGATTAACTCCCAGTTGAATCAAGTGATTGTTATACCCAAACATTCTGAGTATATGCTCACTGACAGAACTATTCTCCTCCATCTTGCAGCTGTAGAACTTATTGGAGACTTCATATCTCTCAATCCGGGCATTTGCTTGAAATATTAACTTCAACTCATGGAACATCTCAAATGCTCCATGACGTTCAAAACGTCGTTGAAGTACCGGTTCTAAGCCGTAAAGTATGGCACACTAAACTATCGAGTAGTCATCAGCTTTGCTCTGCCATACGTTCATAACATCTGGTGTTGCTCCTGTAGTAGGTTTGGCACCTAGTGGTGCTTCCAGGACGTAATTCTTCTATGCAGCATGAGGATAATCCTCAAGTTACGGACCCAGTCTGTGTAAATGCTACCATCATCTTTCAACTTTGCTTTCTCAAGGAACACATTAAAATTCAACGGAACAACAGCACGGGCCATCTATCTACAACAACATAGACATGCAATACTAAGTTCATGATAAATTAATGTTCAGTTAATCAAATTATTAAAGAACTCCCACTTAGATAGACATCCATCTAATCATCTAAGTGATCACGTGATCCATATCAACTAAACCATGTCCGATCATCACGTGAGATGGACTAGTTTTCAATGTTGAACATCACTATTTTGATCATATCTTCTATATGATTCACGCTCAACCTTTCGGCCTCTAGTGTTTCGAGGCCATATCTGCATATGCTAGGCTCGTCAAGTTTAACCTGAGTATTCTGCATGTGCAAAACTGGCTTGCACCCGTTGTATGTGAACGTAGAGCTTATCACACCCGATCATCGCGTGGTGTCTCGGCACGACGAACTTTCGCAACGGTGCATACTCAGGGAGAACACTTGTACCTTGAAATTTAGTGAGAGATCATCTTATAACACTACCGTCGTTCCAAGCAAAATAAGATGCATAAAAGATAAACATCACATGCAATCAATATAAGTGATATGATATGGCCATCATCATCTTGTGCTTGTGATCTCCATCTCCGAAGCACCGTCATGATCACCATCGTCACCGGCGCGACACCTTGATTTCCATCGTAGCATCATTGTCGTCTCACCAAATATTGCTTCTACGACTATCGCTACCGCTTAGTGATAAAGTGAAGCCATTACAGGGTGATTGCATTGCATACAATAAAGCGACAACCATATGGTTCCTGTCAGTTGCCGATAACTTCGGTTACAAAACATGATCATCTCATACAATAAAATATAGCATCATGTCTTGACCATATCACATCACAACATGCCCTGCAAAAACAAGTTAGATGTCCTCTACTTTGTTGTTGCAAGTTTTATGTGGCTGCTACGGGCTGAGCAAGAACCGTTCTTACCTACGCATCAAAACCATAATGATAGTTTGTCAAGTTAGTGCTGTTTTAACCTTCTCAAGGACCGGGCATAGCCACACTCGATTCAACTAAAGTTGGAGAAACTAACACCCGCCAGCCAACTGTGTGCAAAGCACGTCAGTAGAACCAGTCTCGCGTAAGCGTACGCGTAATGTCGGTGCGGGCCGCTTCATCCAACAATACCGCTGAACCAAAGTTTGACATGCTGGTAAGCAGTATGACTTGTATCGTCCACAACTCACTTGTGTTCTACTCGTGCATATAACATCTACGCATAAACCTGGCTCTGATACCATTGTTGGAGAATGTAGTAATTTCAAAAAAATTCCTACGCACACACATGATCATGGTGATGCATAGCAACGAGAGGGGAGAGTGTGTCTATGTACCCTTGTAGACTGAAAGCGGAAGCGTTAGCACAGCGCGGTTGATGTAGTCGTACATCTTCACGATCCGACCGATCCAAGTATCGAACGCACGGCACCTCCGAGTTCAGCACACGTTCAGCTCGATGACGTCCCACGAACTCCGATCCAGCAGAGCTTCACGGGAGAGTTCCGTCAGCACGACAACGTGATGATGGTCATGATGATGCTACCGATGCAGGGCTTCGCCTAAGCACCACTACGATATGATCGAGGTGGATTATGGTGGAGGGGGCACCGCACACGGCTGGGAGAGATCAACAGATCAACTTGTGTGTCTAGAGGTGCCCCCTGTCCCCGTATATAAAGGAGCAAGGGGGAGGCCGCCCGGCCCCTGTAGGCGCGCCAGGAGGAGGAATCCTCCTCCTAGTAGGAGTAGGATCCCCTTCTTTCCTACTCCTACTAGGAGGGGGAAAGGAAGGGGGAGAGAGAAGGAAAGGGGGGTGCTGCCCCCCCTCTCCTAGTCCAATTCGGACCAGAGGGGGAGGGGTGCACGGCCTGCCCTAGGCCAGCCCTCTCTCTCTCTCTCTCCACTAAGGCCCATAAGGCCCACTATTTCTCCCGGGGGGTTCCGGTAACCCTCCAGCACTCCGGTTTTCTCCGAAACCACCCGGAACAGTTCCGGTGTCCGAATATAGTCGTCCAATATATCGATCTTTACATATCGACCATTTCGAGACTCCTCGTCATGTCCGTGATCATACCCGGGACTCCGAACTACCTTCGGTACATCAAAACACTAAAACTCATAATACCGATCGTCACCGAACTTTAAGCGTGTGGACCCTATGTGTTCGAGAACTATGTAGACATGACCGAGACACGTCTCCGGTCAATAACCAATAGCGGAACCTGGATGTTCATATTGGCTCCCACATATTCTATGAAGATCTTTATCGGTCAAACCACATAACAACATACGTTGTTCCCTTTGTCATCGGTATGTTACTTGCCCGAGATTTGATCGTCGGTATCTCAATACCTAGTTCAATCTCGTTACCGGCAAGTCTCTTTACTCGTTCAGTAATGCAACATCCCACAACTAACTCATTAGTCACATTACTTGCAAGGCTTATAGTGATGTGCATTACCGAGAGGGCCCAGAGATACCTCTCCGACAATCGGAGTGACAAATCCTAATCTTGATCTATGCCAACTCAACAAGTACCACCGGAGACACCTATAGAGCACCTTTATAATCACCCAGATACGTTGTGACGTTTTGGTAGCACACAAAGTGTTCCTCTGGTAATCGGGAGTTGCATAATCTCATAGTCATAGGAACATGTATAAGTCATGAAGAAAGCAATAGCAGTAAACTAAAACGATCAAGTGCTAAGCTAACGGAATGGGTCAAGTCAATCACATCATTCTCCTAATGATGTGATCCCTTTAATCAAATGACAACTCATGTCTATGGTTAGTAAACTTTAACCATCTTTGATTAATGAGCTAGTCAAGTAGAGGCATACTAGTGACACTCTGTTTGTCTATGTATTCACACATGTACTAAGTTTCCGGTTAATACAATTCTAGCATGAATAATAAACATTTATCATGATATAAGGAAATAAATAATAACTTTATTATTGCCTCTAGGGCATATTTACTTCAATCTTACTCGGGGTTAAATGTGAGTTGTTGGAAGTTCGGAGTGTGGTTATGGTAGATTTTGTGGTAAAATTCCGGGTAAGATCAAAGGCAACGGCTTTAATTGGGTATTGGTGGCGGTGTATGGTGCCGCACAACCAGAGCTCAAGCCGGATTTTTTGGCTGATCTTGTACGTATTTGCGGGAGTGAGCAACTCCCAATCCTTGTTGGGGCGATTTTAACATTATTCGAAGGAGGGAGGAAAAGAATAATGATAATTTTGACGGCAGATGGTCGTTTATGTTCAATACCATAATCGAAAGCCTGGATCTTAGAGAGATCGAGCTTTCGGGTAGGAAATTTACTTGGGCTAATACGTTACCAAACCCGACATTTGAGAAGCTGGACTATGTCCTTGCTAGCGTCGAATGGGAACAGAAGTTTCCCCTGGTCATGGTCCAAGCGTTATCGCACACAATCTCGGACCTCACCCCGTTGCTAGTTGATTCTGGCGAGGCCACTCGCATGGGGAACAAAACACTTTTTCTTTCGAATTAGCATGGTTTGAAAGAGCAGGGTTCCTGGATCTAATAGCCAGAGAATGGGCTAAAGCTCATGTGGGAGATCTCCTATTGAAATATGACAAAATAAGATTAGGCATTTACGAAGATTCTTGCGTGGATGGGCTAAGCACATGCATGGGATTTATAAGGCTGAAAAGGAAAGACTCCTTATACTAATTCAATCCCTAGATTTAAAAGTTGAGTCCACCATTTTAGATACCAGAGAGCTGGAAACTAAAGTGGAGGTGGAGTTGAGACTGAAAGAACTCCTTTGAGAGGAGGAATTGAAGTGGGCACTGCGGGCTAAGGTTCGCAAAATCGTCCAAGGGTATGACAACACTCAATTATATATTTCATATGATTGCTAATGGCAAACAACGAAAATCAGTTGGAGCAGGATGAAGGGACCATCTTAGGACAAGAAAACCTCAAAGCATGTATACCCAATTACTATAAGCAGCTATTTGGACCTCCGGAGGACAACTTTGTGTCCTTAGATGAGCCCAGGGTTGAGGATGTCCCTCAACTCGCAGCGGATGAGAATGATATTTTAACCGCCCCATTTACGGAGAAGAGGTGTTTGAGGCTATTTCACAAATGAAGAACAATAAGGGTCCAGGGCCGGATGGTTTTTCGGTGGAGTTTTACAAAAAGTGTTGGCACATTGTCAAAGGAGATTTACTTCCGATGTTCCATGATTTATTCTCTGGACAGCTTCAGTTGTTTCAATTGAATTTTGGAATGATAACTTTACTTCCTAAGAAAACAGAGGCCGTTCGTATTGAGCAGTTCAGGCCTATCTGTCTTCTTAATGTAAGTTTCAAAATTTTCACCAAGGTCAGGACCAATAGGCTTACGCAAATTGCGCAGTCTGTAGTGCAACCGTCCCAGACTGCTTTCATGCCGGACAGAAATATCCTAGAAGGGGTGGTCGTCCTGCATGAAACACTCCATGAACTCCACAGGAAAAAACTTGACGGAGTTGTTTTCAAAGTGGACTTTGAGAAAGCGTATGATAAGGTCAAATGGCCTTTCCTTCAACAGGCCTTGCGAATGAAAGGTTTTGATCAGGCCTGGAGGCACCAGGTAGACTCTTTCACACAAAAAAAGGAGTGTTGGGATTAAAGTGAATGATGATATAGGTCACTACTTCCAAACACACAAAGGATTGAGGCAAGGCGACCTAATGTCACCTATCCTATTCAACATAGTGGTTGATATGTTGACAATTCTCGTAGGAAGGGCTAAAAACGCGGGGCAGGTAGGTGGCCTAGTTCCGCACTTAGTTGATGGAGGTATATCCATCCTACAGTACGATGATGATACTATCATCTTCATGGAGCATGATTTGGCAAAAGCGCGAAACATGAAGCTTGTGTTATGCTTATTCGAATAATTGACCGGGTTAAAGATTAACTTCCATAAGAGCGAGTTGTTCTGTTTTGGAAGAGCTAATGACGACCAAGAGGCATATAAACAATTGTTCGGGTGTGAATTGGGGGCTCTACCTTTCACTTATTTAGGTATACCAATCCATCATCGTAAGCTGACTAACAGAGAATAGAAGTGCCTTGAGGATCGATTTGAAAAGAAGCTGAGATGCTGGAAGGGCAAGTTGATGTCATACGGAGGCCGACTACTTCTCATTAATTCGGTCCTCACAAGTATGCCCATGTTTCTTCTTTCCTTTTTCGAGGTACCTATTGGGGTCCGGAAAAGGCTAGACTTCTATCGATCACGTTTCTTTTGGCAGAGCGATGAACTAAAAAGAAAGTACAGACTTGCTAAGTGGGATATCATTTGTCGGCCAAAAAACCAAGGAGGTCTAGGCATTGAAAATTTGGAGGTGAAGAACAAATGTCTTCTTAGCAAGTGGTTGTTCAAACTTTCGATTGAGACGGAGGCCACATGGGCTCAAATGCTACGTAATAAGTACCTTCACTTCAAGACCTTGTCCCAGGTGACAGTGAGGCTGACTGATTCACCTTTTTGGAAGGGATTGATGAGAGTCAAATCACTCTTTTTCAACAGGACAAGGTTTATAGTTGGAAACGGTACCGCTATGAGATTCTGTGAGGATACGTGGCTAGGGGACGCGCCCCTTGCACTCCAATATCCGTCTCTGTATAGTATTCTTCAGCGTAGAGACGCGTATGTGGCCTCAGTACTCCAGTCCAGTCCACTCAATATTCAATTTAGGAGGATGCTAGTGGGAAACCGGTGGGAAGTCTGGCTCAATCTTGTGAGAAGATTGATGGATGTTCAATTGTCTCAACAGCCTGATCGGTTATGCTAGAAGCTAACTAAGAATGGAGAGTTTTCAGTCAAATCCATGTACTTGGATGTAATCAATTCTAGCACGATTCCTCGTTCAAAGCATGTATGGCAAGTCAAAGTACCTTTGAAAATCAAAGTGTTTATGTGGTTTGTGCATAAACAAGTTATTTTAACTAAGAATAATTTGGCAAAACGCAATTGGACAGGATCTTTAAGATGTAGTTTTTGTGACCAACATGAGTCAATCAAACACCTTTTTCTGGATTGCCCTCTGGCAAAAATATTGTGGCGGTCGGTTCACATAGCTTTCAGCATCACTCCTCCGAACTATATCAACACATTATTTGGGACGATATATTTCGCAACAGCGAGACACATTCGTGTAGGAGTATGTGCTTTATTATGGGCAATCTGGAACTACAGAAATGATTTGGTCTTTGACATAACAACAAATATTCATTTTTTGTAGGTTATTTTCCAAGCCACTGCATTGATCTGTATGTGGTTGCTACCCACTCCGACGGAGGCCAGGAGCGTTTGGTTACTAGATCTATCCGATGGGAGATGGTAGCTCGGGATATTTTTAACCGATTTGGATGGCGGTCATGTAATAGGATAGGCATTTAGTTCCTATCATTTTTGCCAGCCGGTTGTGGCTTCTCTTTTACTTTTTAACTCTTTGCGAGCCTTTTGTTCCTTGTTTGAGACAACAAAACTTGTGTAAAACCTTTTACTTATTAATAACTATGGCCGTATGCATCGTTCAGATGCAGAGGCCGGGACAAACCCCTTTTTGAAAAAATGATCAAGCCAAATATCTCCTTCTGGCATCGTAGTCACCCATTTGGACTCTCAATTCAAAGAAATCAAAGGTAAATGTGCAGCATTGCATTAATTACCTAATCATACCCCCATAATACAAAACAAACAAATAAATGTTAGAGCAACTCCAATGGGACGACCCATTTCGTCCGCCGCCGTCTTTGGGTCGGCGCGGACACAAAAGGCAGCCCAACGCGCCGACCAAAACAAACGCGCGTCCGCTTTTCGCCCGTGGATGACCCATCCATTTTGAAGCGGATTTGCATCGGCACGGACACACAACGAACGCGCGTACGCTCGCCTTATCCTCTCCCCGGACCCGCTGGTCGGTGGCACATTGGCCTCCCCCCGGCCAACAGCAACCCTCGCCCGCCTTCTTCGTCGCCGACGCCGCCACCCACTTTTGTCGGTGACTCTGCCAGCTGCCGCCGCCTCCACATCCGCCCAGCAACGCCGCCCACTCCCCCGTCGCCCGCCACCGTCGTCTCGCCGCCGGGGAGCAAACTGCTTCCCACTGCCGCTCCCCCCACCGCACAGCCGCCCGCGACCAAGAAGCTGCCTCGCCGCCCCGGCCAGATCCGACCGGCACGCTCGTCGGACGCCGGCCGACTCGTCGGCCGCCTTGCCGCATGGAGTAGCGGCAACGTTTGAATAGTTCACCCAATTTCGTCAAGACATACGTGATTGAAAAACTCACGTGCAACTGCAAAATGATTTGGTTGAGTATATGTGGGCTCATGTTGGCAACCAATAGATGTATCTTCTTTTATTCGTTTGCAAAACTATGTGAAACATTTTTATTTGTATTCGGGTTGTAAAACTATACTATTTTTATTCGGTTTATTTGACAATATGTTTGAATGCAAATCATCAATGTAAATTTGGGCGGCCAGCCGGCCACGCCGGCACATATGGGTCGGCGCGTTGGGCGCGCTGCCGACCCATATCAAAAACAGGATAGACGCCGGGCGGGCGGTCGATTCAAACGGACAAAAAAGGACAAAATCGTCGAACGTTTGGGTCGGCCTATTGGAGTTGCTCTTACTCCCTCCGTTCGAAAATACTGGTCATCAAAATAAACAAAAAAAGATGTATCTAGAACTAAAATACATCTAGATACATCCCCTTTTATTTATTTTGATAACAAGTATTTCCGGGCGGAGGGAGTACTACTCAAAATGTATGGATAAAATTGATATATATATCTACTCCTATAAAAAGACTGAGTTGATGGTGTTAGTGTGCCTGTCAACTTTCGTTTACGGACGTTCGATCTGTATCCAACGTACAAGAGACAATCTGTGACAATTTTGCAAAAGACGCCCAAACTTCGTAGACATTTACAGATAAAGCCTTCTATATTATGCCCAATCTCTCTATCGGCTGGCTCATCCACCCAATCTCCAGAAAAAAGGGGCGCGAACCGCCGACCGGCGCCGGTGGAGCCGATCTGGCGTGGTGGCCACCGATGCCGGCCACCCCCAGCGCCTTACCGAAAAAGGCTTTCGCCCCGCTTTATAGATAAAGCCCAACACCAACAAGGTTCACCAACAAACACACACACACACACACACACACACACAGGTCTAACACCGCAAGGAGTCAACATAGGTTAATGCTGAGGGCACAGCTCAACAAGCCCTAAAAAGCGAAAAAAGGCGCGCACATAGAGGGTGCGGCACAGCATCTAGTCTGGCTCCGGTGGTGGCGGGGGGAGCGGGGGCGCCAAGCTGAAGGCCATCGAGCGAAGGTCGGCGATGAGGTTGTTGATGACGGCCCAATCCTGAGGGCGGCTAAGCGGTCGCCAGAGCTACAAGTATCCACACATTTTAAAGATGGCGTCAGTAGCACGTCGAAGGGGGACCTTCTGAATGACAAGCTTATTGCGAACGGTCGAGAGCGTCCAGGCGAGGACCCCAACGCAGAGCCATCTGATATGGCGGTAGCGAGGGGGGAGGCATGGATTTCCGCAAGCAGGTCAGGGAAGTTGGTGTTACACCACTGGCCCCCAACCGTCTCGCGGAAGCAGGACCAAAGGAACTGAGCCGTAGAGCACGAGAAGAAGATGTGGTTAGCATCCTCCATCGTGTCGCACAAGGGGCACATCCCGTTCCCAGGTCCATTCCGCTTACGGACCTCCACGCCAGTCGGGAGGCGACCGCGAATCCATTGCCACATGAAGATCCTGATCTTCAGGGGCAGGCGAATATCCCAAATCACACTAAAGGGTTCGGGGGCTGTCGAGGGTGCAATGGCCGCGTAGAGGGATTTGATGGAGAAGCAGCCGGAGGGCTCAAGCCGCCAAGATGTGACATCCGGGGAGCCAACGCCGTCCATAGGGAGGAGGGCGATGTCCAGCATAAGGGCGTCCCAGGTAGCAACCTCTGGAGGGCCGAAGGGGTGGCGGAAGGCGAGGCGCCCTAAGTCAATAATGGCCGCCTCGACAAATATACGGGGGTCAACTGCAATAGTGAAGAGCGCAGGAAATCGCGCGGCCAAGGGGGAGTCACCAAGCCATCGATCAAACCAGAACAGGGTCGATGATCCGGTACCAACCGCTATGGAAGTGCCAATACGGAGAACCGGGAGCAGCTGGACAACGGCCTGCCAGAACTGGGAGCCGCCCGAGCGCTGACAGAAAGCAAGGGGCTATCCACGGAGATACTTGTTCTGGATGATGGTGAGCCATAGACCTCCGTCACCATTGGCAATGCGCCAGAGCCAACGAGTCAGGAGGGCTATGTTCATGCGGCGGGAGGACAGGATCCCAAGACCACCCTGGTCCTTGGGTTTGCAGATATTAGGCCAGCTAACCATATGGTACTTCTGCTTATCCCCCTCCCCTGCCCAGAAGAATCTAGATTGGTACTTGGTGATCTCCTGATGGAGGGTCTCATGGAGGCTATAGAAACTCATGAGGAACCACAGGAGGCTAGCAAGCGAGGAGTTAATAAGGATCACCCGAGCAGCCTTCAACAACCAACGCCCTTTCCAGGGTTCAACTCGGTGTTGCATACGGGTCACCGTGGGGCGGAGGTCCGCCATGGTGAGGCGCGAGTCACTAATGGGGATCCCCAAGTAAGTCGTGGGGAAAGAACCCAGCCGACAATTAAGTCGGTCCGCTATGGACTGTGCTTCCTCAGGAGGGAACCCGAGCACCATCACTTCGCTCTTATCGAAGTTAATGGTTAGGCCCGACATCTGTTGGAAGCACAGGAGGAGGAACTTTAGGTTAGCGATGTCCTGGACGGTGCCCTCCACCATAATTATGGTATCGTCCGCATATTGGAGGAGGGAGACCTCACCCCCTCCGACTAGGTGAGGGACGACGCCGCGGATATGACCAGCATCCTTGGCCTTACCAAGGATGGATGCCAGGGCATCAACCACCATGTTGAACAAAAACGGCGAGAAAGGGTCGCCCTGACGAACCCCACAGAGGGTGGGGAAGTAGGGCCCAATGTCCCCGTTGATGTTCACAGCGGCCCGTCCACAGGAGACAAGTTGCATAACCCTAGTCACCCACCGGTCGTCGAAGCCCTTGCGGAGCAAGACCTCCCGCAAGAAGGGCCAGTGGACCGTGTCATAGGCCTTGTGGAAGTCGAGCTTCAGAAACACCGCCCGATGGTGTCTCAACCGGACCTCATGGAGGACTTCGTGGAGTACCAGAACCCCATCCAGAAGAAATTGGCCTTTAATGAAGGCGGATTGGTTCGGGTGGGTAATCGCGTCCACGAGCAGGGTCACCCTATTGGCGTACCCTTTGGCCAGGATCCAGAATATCACATTGATCACGGTGATTGGACGAAATTGGCGGATGTCGGAGGCGCCTGGGACCTTGGGGATAAGGGTCACGATGCCATAGTTCAGGCGCCCAAGATCCATGGTGCCAGAGAAGAATTCTTCGAACAGGGCCATGACCTCCGGCTTGATGGTCGGCTAGAACGTCTTAAAAAACGTAACTGGCAGGCCATCCGGACCCGGGGGCGAGGAGGGGTTCATCCCTTTGATAGCCGCGAGAACCTCATCCTTGGTGAAGGGGGCCACCAGAGCAGCATTGGCCGCATCAGAAACCAAGTGGGCACCCGACCAAATGTCTGGGGCGAGACTAGCCCCACCCCGAGGGGTGGGGGTAAATAGGGCCTTGTAAAAGCCATCTACATGGGTACAGATGGCCGAGGGGTGAACGAGAGGGGTATCTCTATCCCAGAGGCAATGGATGGAGTTTCGGCGCCGGCGGCCGTTCGCCACCGCTTGGAAATAGGCGGTGTTGGCATCTCCCCGAAGTACCCACCGCTGGGTACCACGCATATGCCAGTAGGCCTCTTCATCCATGTAGATGGTTGAGAGCTGGTCTTCAAGGTCATAACGCACCATCCACTCATCTGGGGAGATTCCAGACGTGTCAGCACGGGCATCCAGAGCTTGAATAGCCAGCAGGAGGGCCTTTTTTCGTTCTCTGAGATCCCGTCCAAGGTTTGCACCCCACCCTTTCATGAATTGGCGGGCAAGCTTGGCGCAGAAGTGCCATGAGTCAACAGCAGACATGGCGCGATGAGGGGAAGAGCGGGCAGAGATCCAGCGAGCGGCAACCGCCTCTCGGAAGCCGGCCTGGTTGAGCCAGAAGAGTTCAAACTAGAAACGCGGCGGGGAGGGGGGAGCTCGTCGGCCGTGGAGAGGAAGAGGGGGACATGGTCACACCCGATCCGGGTAATCGCACGAAGCGAGGCCAAGGGGCAGCATAATTCCCATTCCGGAGAAACTAGGACGCGATCCAAGACGGATCGCGTCGGGTCAGCCTGACGGTTAGTCCAAGTGAAGCGGGCACCCGTCCGGTCCAGCTCACGGAGGCCCAGCTCTGCGATCCAGTCATTGAATAACTGCATCCGGGGGAGGTTAATCCGGTCATTATTCTTCTCATCCGGGGAACAGATGAGGTTAAAGTCTCCGCCCACAACTATTGGGAGGAGAGAGTTGGAGATCTTTAGATGAAGCTCCTCCAAGAAGGTCGGGGAGCGGCGATGGTCCGCCGGACCATAGACAATCACGACCTGCCATTTGAAGTTGAGGGCCCGCTCGAAGATCTCCATACTCACAAAGAATTCCCCCCGATCCATGCTCCCAACCTCAAAGGTGGCATCCTTCACCCCTAACAGGATGCCGCCAGAGTGGCCAGTGGTCCCACTAGAAGGGAGCCAATGCCAAGCGAAGAGGTGAGAGCTAAGACACTCGAGCTCCTAGAGGGAGAACTCAGTGCGCATGGTTTCCTGGATGGCAATGATGTCGATGTGTTCGTCTCGTATGTACTCGATGAGTTGGCGGCGACGGCCCTCATGGCCGAAGCCGCGGATGTTCCAAAAAAAGGCCCGCATCTAAACCCCCATGGGGGGGCTGCTTGACCCCAAGACACGGGAGGCGCTTTGTGCACGGAGAGCGGCAGTGCGAGAGCGGGTGCGGCCACGGATCACACCGTCGGCCACCGTAGGGTCCAGACCCGCGGGGGTTGCGGTCAAATCCACGGTGGACCGGAGCAAGCGCGCCCGAGTCTCAGCCAGCTTGCCATCTAAGACCTCGTGAGCCTTAATGGCCGCGATCTGTTCTAAGGAGGGACCAACCTCCCCCCCTAAAAACTATGGCCGAGTCAGTGGCCACCTTGGCGAGGTGGCCAAGAGGGACGGTCTCAAGCGCGGAAAAGGAACAACTGAAAGAACTGGGGGGGACGGTATCCACACCTGACTCGAGGTTCCGGACCGCGGCCTGAAGCTCCGCACGCTCAGCGACGGACGGCGCCGGGGAGTCCGCCGGACGGGTCGCATCAAGGCGGGCGGGACGCTGTTACCGGTGTCGAAGTGGAGCGGGGCCGCCTGACGTATGCCACCGTCGGAGGAGGGTGAGCGGCGGTCGGAGTGGTCACGATCACAGCCACCGTCGCAGCCGGGGAGGTGGGCGGAGCGAGGTGGGCGTCGGGGGCCACCGGCGAGGGGAGCGGGGCGACGGGCTCCAGGGTGTCGCCAACCACCACGCCCGCGGGTGGGGGAGCCGAAGCTGGCGCGCCGACGGGGAGGCCCCCACCGCCACCCATGAGGACCGAGGAGGTCGAGCCAGGGGTGGCCGGGGGGTCCGGGGCCGACGGCAAGGAGTGCAGGGCGGAGACGGCAGAGGGGGAGCGCAGCGACAAAGACGGCATGACGAGCAGGCCCACACTGGAGATGTCACTGGTCGACTCAGACGGAGGCGAAGGGGGCGCGACCGGCGTAGAGGCCAGACGCAGTGCCACCACGAGGTTGGAGGCCGACACCCGGGTGCCTCCCGCCCCGGAGCCACCACGGCCAGGAGGTGGGTTGGCGGGCTCGGGGGATGGGGAGCGGGAGTGCCCAGACAAGTCCTCGTCATCCTCCGGGTCCTCAAGGCGTGAGTGGCGGGAGCCGTCGTCGTCAGTTGGGCCGCCCCCCAAGTGGCTGTCGTCGGAGAAGCGGGGGCGACCGATGTGGTTCGGAGGCTTGGGGCAAATCTTGAGGTCGTAGCCGTCGTCGTTGAAGAAGACCCGAATCGTGGCTTGGAGCTTGGAGGAGTCCAGGCATTTCACCTTGACCCGGACCTCCTCCTCCTTGCGGAGAGAGAGCTCGTCGACCACCACCACCTTGCCCAGGAGCTTGGACATGCCGCGAATGACGCGCTCAGACCGGGCCACATCCGGCAGGCCGGCGATGAGGATCCAGGCCGTATCGAGGACCACCACGGCCTTGGGATCCCACCTCGGCTCAGAGATGTTCACCACAATCCCGTTGAGGGCCAAAGTGATGTTGTCGCTGCGGGTACAGAAGCCCATGCTCAGAGCGTCGGGGAAGATCACCGTGAAGGAGTTGGCCGCAGTGGAGGTCACCTGCCAATCCCACTTGCATCTGCACAAGTGGTTGAGTTCATCCTCAATGAGCTCGGGGGTGGCGACGGCCTCGCCAACGATAGTCACGAGCGCCAGGAGCGAGGGGGAGGGAGGGGGCAGCTCCGGGACCTCGATGTGGAAGAAGCCCATGTCCTCGATGCCGTGGCCGTACATCATAAGCTCCTCAGTCACCAGGCGATCCGGGCAGAGAATCGCGGGGTGGCCGGCGTCCTTGCAGAGGTAGCACGTCGGAGGGTTGGGGCAAGCCACCTGGAAGTGCCCGGTCAGTCCGCAGTTGAAGCACGGCGGATCGTCCGAGGCGGAAGCGGAGCCCGGATGGGGGGCGGCCGCGCCGGCAGCGGGAGTGGCAACCGGGGGGTGAGGAGGTCCCTTCTTCTTCTTCTTCTTTGCGCCCTGGCGCCCACGGTTCCCGT